>NW_020956696.1:0-1304 GCF_003031625.1 Empidonax traillii | reverse complement strand
TTTAAGGATTTGCTAAATGCTTCCTCTCCTAAATCCTAATGTTCCCAGTGCTCTGGGGGCTCTGCCTATAGCCCAGGAATTTATCCTGGGTAAAATCCGGTGGAATATGTCCCTGCCCATGGAGTAAGGTGGTCTTTAAGGTCTGTTGCCTCTAAAAAGCAGCACGAGGTTGTCTCAGCTGGTGCAGGAGAACGGCAAGAACGGGGGAAAAGGAACAAGGAGGGAGCTGATTTCCTTCCCAGCTGGAGTCAAGCAGGCTCATCTCAACGTGCAGAAGGAGGAAATAATAACAATAAAAAAGAGGTCACAGGACTTGGATCCTTCAGGAGGAGGAAATAAAGGAGAATAAACCCAATCCAGAACTGCAGCTTTCTCTCAGTGACCTTGTGTTAAGGAGATGTTTTAAAATTCCGTAATAAAACTCGAGGAAGGAAATAACTTCGGCTTCACAGGTTGGACTTGATGATCTGAAAGGTCTTTTAAACCTCAGGGATTATGATCCTGAACATCTTTTATCCCTTGGGCAGCTCAGGGGGTGTGTGCAGTCAGGGGGTGTGTGATGTGCTCGGCATGTTTTATTCCATCACCCAAACGTGGCGATTCCAGGACATCCATATTAAACAGCATCCTTAGGGATGTGCTGATGTCAGAGCTTGGCCCTGCAGTGTTTTAAATATTGGAACCCAGAGATGTTTTCTGTGAGGAGATCAGGGCTAAAAATCACCATTTCCTGCTCTTGAATTTTTAACCCCAACCATGAGCTTCCAGCACCCTCCTGAGATCCCACCTGGAGTTGTGCATCCAGCTCTGGGATCCCTGGCACAGGAAGGATGTGGAGCTGTTGGAGTGAGCCCAGAGGAGGCTCCAAGATGATCAGAGGGCTGGAGCAGCTCTGCAGGGAGAAAAGGTGAGAGAATGGGATTGCTCAGGCTGGAGAAGGGAAGCTTTGGGGTGACCTGATTGTGGCCTTCCAGGAGCTGAAGGAGTGACAAGAACGATGGAGAGAGACCATTGACAAAGGCATGGAGGGACAGGACACAGGGAATGGATTCAAACTGCCAGAGGGCAGGGTTAGATGGGATATTGGGAAGGAATTCCTGGCTGTGAGGGTGGGCAGGCCCTGGCACAGGTTGGGCAGAGAAGCTGTGGCTGCCCCTGGATCCCTGGAAGTGTCCAAGGCCAGGTTGGAGAAACCTGTGCTAGTGGAAGGTGTCCCTGCCCATGGCAGGGGCTGGAATGAGATGGCCCCTTGTCCCCAGTCCCTCTCCAGCTCTCCTGGAGCCCCTTTAGGCCCTGCCAGGGGC
>NW_020956695.1:96911-99529 GCF_003031625.1 Empidonax traillii | reverse complement strand
AATGATATGCGAGGGATAGCAAAACTAATTTACACCCCGCATCAGCAGTTGCTATTTAATGCACACTGGCAAGCTTATGTAAATGAGTCAGTCGCCACCCAGAGGGGCCCGGGTGATCCGTTGAACGGTGTAACAGTGGAGGAGTTGATGGGAATAGGTTTATACATACGAACGGAAGCCCAAGTTACAATAGGACCAGGTAAAGTTAAAGAAACAATGCGATTAGTGAGATTGGCTATGAGAAGAATCAAAGATGGAACAGGGACTCCTATGTACATGAGTATAAAACAGGGCAGAGACGAATCCTTTGGAAGCTTTATAGACAAAGTAGCAGCAGCTATAGAGAAAGCAGGAGTTTCAGATTACATGAGGGGAGCGTTGCTCAAACAATGCGCACTGCAAAATAGCAACGAGTCAACCAAGCGAATAATCTTTACCCTGGGAGCAAATTGGACGATCGAAGAAGCCCTTGAACGGCTTTCTTCTCAGCCGGTTGGTCAGCAGGCATTTCTAGTAAAAGCAATTCAAGACCTAGGTTTAGGGTTACAAAAACAAGCCGAGAGTGCACAATCTCAAGTTCTAGCAGCGCTTGCACCCCTCCAGGCTACGGCTACGGCTAGTAGTAAGACAAGCCAGGCTACTGCTCTAAGAAAATTCGCCAAATGCTATCGCTGCGGACGACACGGTCATGTGAGCCGCACTTGTAGAGCCACAGGAATCTGGTGTCAGAACTGTCGATCCAATACACATAACACCATAGCTTGTCAGCGGCCGGGAAACGCCCAGCAGAGCGCGAGTCGCAGCCGCGCCCCGACACAAGTAGTTGCCGCTTCAATGATGCCCCCTCCTGTCTACAACCCGCCACAGCAGGCAGCCTGGGACTCGACTTGGCAGCAGCAATAGATGTAACAATTGCTACTAATCGTCCAGTAAAAATACCAACAGAAATCAAAGGTCCCCTCAAAATAGCCACGAAGTCCTATGGAGCACTATTATTAGGAAGATCCTCGACATCTTTACTAGGACTTTTTGTCTTACCAGGAGTCATTGATGCGGATTATACGGGAGAAATTCAAATTATGGCATACACCCCATTTCCGCCCATGATAGTAAAAAAGGGACAACGAATTGCTCAGCTGATTTCTCTGCCTCAGTTGATCAAAGATATCACCCCAATGGTTGCAAAAGAACGAGGAAACCATGGTTTTGGATCCACAGGAGCTGCAATGCTGTCGCTGGATCTCACATCCCGCCCCAAGAAAGAGGTTAAACTTGAATGGAGAAAAGGCCACATCATTCTTCAGAGTCTCCTTGACACAGGAGCAGATACCAGCATAGTGTCTCCAGACTACTGGCCCCCAGACTGGCCAGCCCGTCAAACCATGGACACTGTTGCAGGTGTTGGTGGATTCACTTTGGCAAAGAAATCACCCCCACTGATCATTTATATCGAAGATCAGCAAGCTAATGCAACTGTTTCCATCGTTCCATTACCCAGTGGTGTTCAATGTCTAATTGGCCGAGATGTGTTAGCACAATTGGGAATTGTTCTGACAAATGAACACCCTTTACAATAACTGCCATTGCTTGGACTTTCCCAATCCCACTTACCTGGACTACAGATGCACCTGTTGTGGTTAAGCAATGGCCCTTAAAAACGGAAAGTCTTTCAGCAGCTCATGAATTAGTTCAAGCACAATATGAAAAGGGACATTTAAAACTGTCTACCAGCCCTTGGAACACGCCCATTTTCGTCATCCGAAAGAAGTCAGGAAAATTTCGGCTACTTCACGACTTACGTGCAGTCAATAATCAGATGGAACCAATGGGAGCCCTGCAACCAGGATTGCCAAACCCCGCCTTAATACCACAAGGATGGCTGCATCCAATTGGAAAACCATTGAAACCTTAGCCTGCTGGAGCGTAAAGCAATTCAACTCTACATCAAAAATACTATATGAACTTCAATTAGACGTAGATAGTGTTAGACATGCCGTGTTATAGAACCGCGCAGCTATTGATTTTTTGTTATTAGCCCAAGGACATGGATGCCAAGAGTTTGAAGGAATGTGTTGTCTAAACCTATCAGATCACTCCACAAGCATTCATGAAGAACTCCAGACCCTGAGAGAAAGGTTTACTCATGTAACCGAGGGCACGGATACCTGGGGTTTAGACACTTGGCTGAAAGGATTAGGATTATCTGGCTGGCTACGCACCATAGTCTTTTATGTTATAGTGGGACTTGTTATCTTACTCGGGCTTGCAATAATTATTCCATGTATACTTTCTTGCGTGCAAAAAATGCTTAATAATATGGTTTCACGATTGTGGCAAGCCAATGTCGCTCAGCTTAAAGAAAACGGGGGAAGTGTTGAGGATATTGTAATGCAATGGTTAAAGGAAAAGGGACATAACCAAGAGGAGTTGGTCTCTTGGGAAAAATATTGGGAGTAGCAAATGCAAGGTTAAAATGAGCTAATGGTGATAACAGGACATCTGGTGTTCAGCTTGGTGATCAAAGAAGAAACAAAGTGATCAAAGGAGAAACAAAGGGACATTAAGGTAGAACAAAGAGACATAGACCAGAGTGGAAAGTACCTAAATGCTTTAGATGC
>NW_020956695.1:87681-96685 GCF_003031625.1 Empidonax traillii | reverse complement strand
ATTATGGTAGAACAAAGAGACATAGATCAGAGTGGAAAGTACCTAAATGCTTTAGATGCCAATAGACTTATAGCAAACTAAATATAATACAGCCAATCAGCAGCTTAAGTTTTGTAATATGCATGAGCTAATTATGTAACCACATATAAGCCTTCTGATTATTGCCAATAAATGAGTTCTCGATGAACCAATGGGATAAGGTGGTCGAGTTCTTCCTTTTCCAACATTTATGCACGATAGATATACAGTCATAGGATACTGGGGAGAGATTTCAGAGAAGGGATTGTATTGTCTCAAAGTATTGTTTGATGGGGCAGTAATGAGGTGACAGTCATGGTGTTCATGGTGTGTAGTTTTTGAAAGGAAAATAGAAAGCTCCAAGTTGATGGCCTGACATTCCATATGAGATGTCAGGTAGTAAGACAGAAAGGGACAGAGCTGAAGATAAGAGAAAGAAGGAGATTCACAGAATCATCAATGTGACTTTACCATAAAGATGATGGGTGATTTTGTGCTTATAGCTGAAGTTATCAAAGGTAATCTAGAAAGGAGTCTTACCAGAGATCTATAGATATACTGTAAAAGGATGGAGATCAGCTGGAGGAGAAGCTGATGGATCTTTTAGAACCAGAGGGCAGACAGGATAAAATGGAATTACAGAAGACAAAAGAAGACAAGATTAAAGAAAACACTTGATTCAAAACCAAAATCAGTCAGGTCAAGAAAATTGGGGACAGGGTGCTGGTTCTAACTTTTGATTGAAATGAGCTTATCAATAAAAGTATTTTGCAAAGGGTGCAAAGGAAAGAAAGAAGATTGAACACCCTTAGACATCTTTAAATATTTAGTTATCTAAATCTAAGCTAAATTTTTGAGATTTATCTTTGAATCAGTGAACAGAAAGAGTGAGCTGCAGAAGACAGTTTGATTTCCTTATCTTATACAAGGGTTTTAAGATTCAATCCCCTTCCCATTAATCAAATAGATGACCAGCTAAGGCTTAAATAATAGTCAGCTATGGCTCTGATATGTAATATCCAGGAAAAACTCAAGTGGAAGGTGGTCCAGGCAAGTGAGAATAATTTATTTCCTGTGTTTTCTCAAAAAAAAAAAAAAAACCAAACGCACTTGGTGCAGAAATTGGAGTCACAAAGAGAATGAGCTGTCTTTAGAAAGTATATTCTGTAAAAGAGTTGGTTTCTTTTGGAGTAAGACTCTTCTGGACCTGGAGGGCAACTTTACATCCAATATGTGCTACTGTGAGACTGAATAGCAGCTGAGAGTCTCACTTAGAAAAACAATTCCTATCTGGTGACACTCAGCTTCTTACAGAAGGCTGAATAAAATTGTTGCAGTGTTTATACTCTCACTGAAACAGAAACACGTCATGTCAATCTTGCAATATTTTTCCCCATAACTGCAAGCTTAGTCTGGTATGAATATTCTAGATGGAGAAGTTTCATCTTACACTGAATGAGTACCAAAAAAGACTCAAAGTGTGTTCAAGATAAGCTTCTCTTTTTTGTTTGTTTGTTTGTTTGTTTTTTAACATTAAACAGCAGTCATAAAAACTTTGCAGATCATCCAGGGTTATTATCCTCTTAAAATACTTGTTACCAATTTAATATTTGATAGACATTGCAAATAGTGCTGTTTCAAATAACTGACATTGTGAATATAAAAGAAGCTCTTCCACAAAGCATACAGAAATACATGCTTTTTTTCCAGCACCTTTTACATGCTTTGATTTGTCTGTTGGTATGCTGGTCTTCGTACAATTGATAAATCAATTCCTCCAGACTTTGGAATTCTTTCGGCACATTTTCAGGTATAGCTTGCATTCAATTTATAGCAACCTGCCACTCCTTATCTAGAAACAGTGCAATCAACATCCTATTTAATGGACTCATTTAACTTGGATTCTCTCCCCTTCTACTTCTTGTTTTCTTTTTACAGAGAGGAAGTCATCCTTGACAAAAATAAAAAGGAATGAACAGTCTGCACTTGCAAAATGTGAATAGCACTTTTAAAGGATTAGTTTGATCACTCACTTAATAAAACCAATATGGCTAGTATTGTCCTAGGTCTGAAGGTGACCTTTCCAACATTTAAATAGTAGAGAAATGATTTATGGTGATGCATCTCAAGCTATTACACTTTGACACATATAAATGATGTGCCAAAATTCTATAATGCATTAATTTGCCCATGTTATCTGCAGACACTTTTACAGAATAAGGGACTACGCTTATATACTTCCCTAATATTTAGGAATCAGTTTAATTAAAAGTAACACAAACAGCAAAAAATATCCAAATTGTTTATTTAATAAACTAAATAGATTAAAAATAATATAAATATATATAAATAAAGTATTTTACATCTGATTGGAAGGTATTATTTTAGCAAAGTATTTAATTGTGATAGAATTTTAATAATGATATTAAAATGTTGGATCTTAAATTACTCACAGATATTTACAAATAGCGGAAACAGAAGGATATTGTGAAGTTAATTCTCTTTCTTTCCTTTCTTCCTTTCTTCCTCTATTTTCTTAATTATGAAATAAAACATCTGCTGCAGACTCACAGAAACACAGCATGGCTGAGACTGGAAGGGACCTCTGGAGGATATCTTTTCCAACCCTCTTACCCAGGCAGGGCCATCTAGAGCTGGCTGTCCAGAACTCTATCCAGAGTTCAGCCAGACCTTCAAAAATTCAAAGTTTGATTTTTGTGTTTTTTACTAACATTAGTTTATGACATTAGACTAATATTACAATGTAACCTCTATTTCAGTATAGATGGTGGAGCAGTTATGTATTTTGCCCTGCTAGAATCTCACAGACATTATGTGCCATCCAACTTTTTGTTTCTGGTATAAATCTGTAGTATCCTGACTATGTTGCTACAGCTTAATGTCACAGCACTTGTCAAATTACACATTGAGAGTGAGATGCGTGAAATTATCTACAGCTGTAGCTCATCAAAAGTTTCACCCCACTACTACTGGCAGTTGCCTTTATCATGTGTTTCAGGAATTCACTGAAACTTCTAGGAACATTCTGTAATGTTTGTGTAATGCCATGATGATCTTTCAGCAGAAGTTGAAGCTTTCAGTAAGGCCTATAAGTGAAAGACTTTGCTAGTTATTTGGGTTAAGCATCATGTTCTGCCTCCTCTTGGCTACCTGGTCTCTAACAAATCTCCCCAAATGTCCCTTGCATTTTGTTCCTCTGTGATGTTTGACCTTAACCCCAATATTGTCACCAGGTATTTCACTAATGCTAAAGCTCTGAACAGTCAAAAAGCAACTTACTATAGGGCTCTTCCTACCCTTCCTCCCCACAGAGACTGTTACACAGCCTATAACAGTCTGTGTGACCATGTAACCTGTGACCATGACCAATCCTTCATGCCTTCTCATCTACATCCTGGGATTCCTGTTATTTCACAGGCTGTGCGAACTTCACATTGTCTTTGTTTATTGACTCAGCTATGTACATTATTATTCAATCACCTGAGAAAAGCCTTTGGATACCCTTTCCTCTAAGAATGTGAAAGCCCCCAGTGGCTTCTTCTTTACATACCTCTACATACCTCGTCTGTTTGTAGGTCTCCATCTCCTACCTTTGGACTTTGTTCCCTGTGAACCAGGAAAATTAGTTCTCACCATGTTAGGAAGTCTGATCAAAACCATGTTGTTTTTTTTAATTTTTGTCGTGTGGATCACATCTCATTCCCAGATAGATCTATCAGCAGAGGAATCCTTTTGTCCTTTATGAGCAGGAGTTGCCAATCACTAACATGTATCACTTCCTCTTGGTAGTTATGTTCTCAATGAAGATGTGAGATGTCCTGCCCAAAACCTCCCTGGGAACTTGGTCTTCCACCTCTGTTGCTCTGAACTGCCTTTATAGAGGAAGGACTTCTTGGGAAGATGTAACTTTTGTCCTGTGGCCCAAAGTCACAATCTTTCAAACTTGTAACTTCTCAGTTTTGTGAGTTTGTGTTGTCTTGCTGTTCCTGTGGTGCCTTGGCCATAGCACAGCTCTCATTCTAAAGGAGTTTAATGGTCCTTCTCCTAAAGAGTCTCTGCAGAGAGCCTGTTTCTCTTTTGATCCTTTTCCCTGACACAGAGAAGCTTGCTTGAGGTTTCTTACAAATTGTGACCTGACAACCGGTTGACACTATTGACCGGTTGACAGTCTCTCACATGGGCAGGGGCAGTCACATTAACAGAGAGCATGGAACTTATGCAACCGAGAAGGGTGTCTCTGTGTTGTCCCAAACAAGGCTTCTACCCTATTTGCAATAAGCTGATCCATACACAGAGTTGAGATATTAGTTTATTTCATGTCTGCGTAGAGATGGGTGCCAAGTGACAGATCCACAAAGCTAGCACAACCTCAATATGCCAGCTACCTGCTTTTACACTCTTCAAACAGTGAAAGTACAACATTTTCTGCATAAGCAGTAATCTAAAGTTGCATTCATTGGCTATACACCTTATCTTCATTTAAAGGCATAGTACCCATTTCTTTTACCATGCATGCTCTGTGGGGAACAGACTTGTGTGAGTAAGGGGCTACTACAACTAGTAGACATATATTTTACTACTGCTAATGACTAAAAGTTAGCACAAAAGTTCAAGAAACATTCTTGTTTGGCCTCATCAACAGTTTTTTCCTGTGCTATCACCTTGTTTGGTGGATTTATGGTGTCATCTAGTTCTCACTTCTCCTTTCTGGGGCCTTGATTCTTGGTTCATGCTGATTATCTTGCAGAGATAAGGTATATTAGACATACAGAATTCCTGTGGATTTTATGGGG
Organism: Empidonax traillii; assembly: GCF_003031625.1. Lineage (NCBI taxonomy): Eukaryota > Metazoa > Chordata > Aves > Passeriformes > Tyrannidae > Empidonax > Empidonax traillii. The sequence continues at coordinate 91,853 of NW_020956695.1, read as the reverse complement.
ATCTACTAATGAGCAAAGATGTGTCTGAGTATGTAACAAGATCCAGACTAGAGCCAGCTGGCCACTAACTCAGTCTTTAGAGAAATTATGGAGCATGTCCTCCTAAAAGCTAATTCCAGTTACTTAAATGGTAAAAAGCTGATTAGATTGTCCATAAGACCATGATGGTTTCCTGTGATGCAATTACTGTCCAATTGGAGGAGGAGTATTTGGTAGACATAATGTACCTTGACTTTAGCAAGGTTTTTGATGGTATCTCCTACACCACACCTTTTGGAGGCTAAGAAATATGGGCTGAAAGAATGGACTTATAAGTAAGTTGAAAGTTGCCTGGACTTCTAGGCTTGAAGGTTAGATACAGAGTCCCTATTTTCAACATCTTCAACAGCATCTTGGATGGTGACCCACAAGGCATTTTTAACAGAGGGACTGTGAGATCCTCACAGACTGGTCAGTAGAAACCCTGTGAAGCTACACAGAAAGGCCCTGCCTGTAGATTATTGGTTAGACAAAGCTGTACCTCCAATACTGGTCAAATCTGACTGCAGTATAATATTGATCCAGATGACCACAGCTTCTTCAAAAATATAAAGTCTTCCCTACTTGCTGTCATGACAAAGTCCTCTCATTATAGGCATTCTAAGTCTTGATGTGGCATCTTTAAGGTGACTTGGTATGTTACCTGTTTGAGAAATTACAGGTCATCCTTATGTTACAAAAGTGCCCCCAAAAATATTAACTTACTTTTTTGCTTATATTTAATTAATAGACTGCTGTATTTTCTCATCAGTTTTCCAAACAACATGATATGCAGCAGTTAGGAGAGTGGGCACCCTTTTAAGCAAAAGAACTTCTCATTCAGCTTTATGCATTAATTAATAATCTTTGATGAATGAGGATCCAATAATGCCTAAATTTTCACCTTCCTTTGCTTTAATGATAGTGTATTCAGTAAAGCATGTAATAATTATGAGCATTTTAGAATACTAAACTCTGAAAATAGACAAGTCTATTCTTCTTATGTTGTTCCAATAATTTTTAAGCTGTTGTTTTCCAAGGTGAATTGTAGTTGACTGTAAAGCATGCATAAAGTATTGATATGCAAAATAAAACGTACTGCATAATAAGATGAAAAAATTCTCAATAGATCCTTGGTTATAATGCTATTAAATAAAGGAAAAAACCAATATATCTAAATAATTTGAATCTCATATTAATTTAATCTCTTTAAAAACATCCATACTTGAAAGTTAGGCCATAGATAACTCTTATCCTCATAAAATCTGAACCTTCAAAACAATATCAGAGACAGGAGAATGCAAATTAAAAATGTGAAGTAGTACAGAAATTAACAGGGGCAGTTTATAAAAAGGCTGAAAGAGTAAAATTCATTTTATGTATTTGTTCGCACATTTAACCCACACTGTTGCTGACTCACACTTTTCCCATAAAAAAAACCAAACAAACTTTTTTTTTTTTAACAGACAATCTGAGGGTTATAGATGTGCTGATACTGAATATATTATCAGGAGAAATTTACATAAGCAGCATAGTTGGGTTTCATTGCAGGATTTTTTTTTTTATACCTTCTTATAAAAAGCTTTCCTATGTCATTTGACAGAAAGAAGGTCCCTATTCTTTTCTCAAGGTTGTGCATTTTCTGTGGCTTACAAAATTTAGTTGCAATTTCGCTGCGAAAAAAATCACTGAACATGACCACCTTCCTCTTCTTCTTTTCTGCAGTCTCGGCATGTGTTTGTTAGCTGAGTAGCCCTGGTGTTACCTTGTGGTGTTGGAATTTATTATTCCATGGGCTTTAAGCTCCATGGGCATTAAGCTCCCCGCTTCTTTAGTGAGTAAAGGGTGTGACAAGATTGCCTGGGATGCTTTCAGTAGGCTCAGAACAGTTGCAACTGTAGGAAGACAATGATTAAAATTACAAAGATCTTCAGTCACTTGGTTCAGAGGACAAGGGAAGACTTTTTCCCTGACTGAAAATTAGGTTGTTCTTTTGTTATTTTCTTTCTACTGTTGTTATTGCCATATGGTTATACGTGGGTTCTGAAAAGTCTTTCTCCCACTTTAGCATGGCAGGGACCTGCACACATTTTGCCTTCTTTGCCACACGGGGTATGGGTTGCCTGCTAGGATCATCTAGGCATAACTCAATTCATTAGTCCCCTGCTAATGTAACTAATGTTGTATTTCAAGTGGCAGTCTGTGCTGAAAGTCTTAAGATCACACAGTTTGAAGAAATCTTTTCAACCTTATCAATTTACAATTAACTTATATATGACAGAACTTCTTAATTTTTATACATATATGACTTCTGTAGCTTTTAGCCATTCTCATATAACACTTCAAACCCCCACCCCAAAGTTTCAATATCTTGAAGAAAGAGTTCTGTATAATAGTGATATATTTTTTAAAGTGTATTTTCATGTATGATGGGATGTTTTTTGCCATCAGAGATATTGTTTTCTCTCTGAAATATTGAATTAGTTGCATTACACTGACTGTTACTCCAGTTGAGTTTCATTTCTGTTCCTCAGAAGAGGAGAGATTTTGAAGGGCTGTTCCAGAATCTGTCTGACAATTGCACAAGAGTCTGTATACACAGAGTTGCCAGTACAGTCATTTGTTGTAAATGTGTAAGAAAGCCATTCATACAAATATTCCAGTATACATCTTCAAATCACTGTAGTTTTAAATTGCATTTAGCAATGGAGCTGCTACAGACTGCATAGGGATTTCTGACATGTTTTCTTCTTTTTAAAGACACTCTCTCCTATACCACACTTGAAAAAAAAAAACCAAACCAAACCCAAAACATTTAGTAACCTTGTGAATCTGTTTTATCTCTAAAAGAATTTTGGATAAAAGTGAAAGTATTTTGGATAAAATCTCTTCTATCAACATTGCGAGCGACAAAATGTGTCACTGCTTTTTCTTCAAAATGGTTATACATACATTGTTGATCTCTAATGCTTTGTTTTCCTTTGTTATGTGTTACAGACTGAGACACTGTGATTAATGTGACTTGAAATGGGACTAAGGAAAATTTCATTCCAGTTTTATCATTACCCTAATAAGCAACTTTAGTTAACTATCTTCATTTCTCCGCACTTCAGTTTGTCTCCATATAATTGAAATTATGAGAGTTCTTTTGCTTATATATATATAATATATATAATATATTATATTATATATAATAATATAATATCTTTATATATAAATATAATGTAAATATATATTATTATATAAATATAATAATATTATATCTAAATATAATATAAAAATATAAAGATCTCTGCAAATCAAAAACTTGAGAATAATAAATACTTTGTCATTTACTGTGTTCTCGGTTGTGGCCCTCCATCAAAGATAAATCATTTGCATTCTTTCATGTAGCAGTCAATGCACATTAAATAGTAAGTTCCGTTCGTTTCTTTTGCTAATCTGTTGCAGTGCATCCATCACTATCCATTTTTCCTTTGAATTTCAAGTATTATAGAAAAAGCATTGCTATTGTACCCAAAATTGTGACCACAGTATTTTTGTGGTATACTTTGAGGTGTGCACATATTAAGACAATTTTATCTGTCAGATCTGTCTGTGAAGGGTAATTTATTTTACTGAACTTTTTCTCTGTCAGAAGAAGTAAAGAATTTAAAGGCATGAATCATTTGCGCTGTTCCAGATGTAACTTTGAGGATAAGCAGAATGGTGCTCTGGAAATACCCGTTGTTTCCATGGATAGAAAAGGGATTGACTAGTGTAACATCTATGCTAAAACAGATGAATCCCTCTTTGTGTGAGGAGCAACAATGCTGGCAAAGAGTCTGGAGAGTAAGTCCTATTAGGAGTGGCTGGGGGAGCTGGCAGCCTTTAGCCTGGAGAACAGGAGGCTCAGAGGCATCCTTATCTTGCTCTACACATAGCTCATAGGAGGTTATAGCCAGGTGGGAGTCAGTCTCTTCTCCCAGGAAACTAGCAACAGGACAACAGAAAATGTCCTCAAGATGCTCCAAGGGAAGTTCAGGTTGGCAATCAGGAAGAATTTCTTCATGGAAAGGGTAGTTAAGCATTGGAAAGGACTATCGGGGTGGCTGTGGAGTCACCATCCCTGGAATTGTTCAGGAAATTACTGGAAATTTAGTGCTGTGGTGTAG
>NW_020956695.1:85661-87484 GCF_003031625.1 Empidonax traillii | reverse complement strand
GCAACAGGACAACAGAAAATGTCCTCAAGATGCTCCAAGGGAAGTTCAGGTTGGCAATCAGGAAGAATTTCTTCATGGAAAGGGTAGTTAAGCATTGGAAAGGACTATCGGGGTGGCTGTGGAGTCACCATCCCTGGAATTGTTCAGGAAATTACTGGAAATTTAGTGCTGTGGTGTAGCTGACAAGGTGGTGATCAGTCAAAGGTTGGATTTAATGATCTTAAAGATCTTTTCCAACCTAAATGTTTCTGTGATTCTGTGAAGCACACAATACCACTCGTCTGTAAAGAGTAATATCCAGAGGAAGCTCAGCAACACATTTACTCTGAGTCACAATCTCAATGAATTATTAAAATATGGTTATGCAATTTAAACTGTCAATAAATAAAATCAATATAATTAAATTCATAAAATTAAATAGTTAAAATTAATCAGTTATATATATAAATTTAATCAGCTGTATCTGGCTTCAAATGTTTCTATTTTACAGCAAAATATTTGTACTAGTCTACCAAAGTGTCACAGTGAAGAAACACATAGAAAACAGCAGCCAGAGTCTTCACTTTTGGTTTTGGGACATTTGCATATCAGCTAAAAGAAAAATTAGAACATGGAAAAAAAAGGAAAATATTAGTACTCAGTTTATCATTCTTCTGTGGCTGAGGAGTTCTTCCATTGCTTATTGATTCTGCTTGTTTGAAGGGAAGATCAAACTGAGGAAGCTGTAACTGGAAATGCCTCCAGTTACATTTAGAATCTGTCAGAAATTCATCTCTTAAGCATGGTGGTTATGGCTGCAGCCTGCCTGTTTATAGCCTTCTCCCTTGGGAGCCCATTGCCTTTGTAGTCTGTAGGTGGTTGTTTGTAGGTCTGTAGTTGTGGTGGTTTACAGACAAATTCCAGATTCAGTTCAAAGAATGAGTTTTGGTATAGACAAGTCTGAACTGGCACAAATACAGTTACTTCAGAGATTAGCTGAAGATATCTGCAAGTGTTCCTCTTTTCAGGTTTCCACTGAAATGACCGACAGTCAGCCAAGTTTTATAATGAAACAGAACCAAGTAGAAGGGCTTTTTTCACTGACTGCTGGAGAATCAGTAAAAATTATTTATTCTGCAAGTTTAACAAAAGCTCTCTTTTCTTATTTCTAGTTAACACTCAGGACAACGTAAAATTCTGATCTCAAGCTTCTTTCCTGTACACACCAATCATGTCAAAATCCCAGACAAATTGTCCCTCTTCATGCATATGAAAAAGCCTTGTGTGAGGACTTATAGGCTCTCAGCCTTCTGCTTCATTTAAAGCAAGGATATATAACTTGTCTTGGTAGTAGCAGATACCAGATCACAGGAAATAATATCTAGGGAAGGAAGAAAGACAACATTTCTCTATCAGTTATAAAAGTCAGAAAAAAAATTGGAAAACTTATTGTTGACAGATTAATGGAATTTTGCCTATGATAAAAATTTTTATGGCTTATTTACATTGTCAGTTTACTATAACTGAGATAGAGAGAGTGAGAGAGAGATATACACATGGAAATCCATATGTACGGTGCTGTAATCTGTTCTTTGTCACATGGGTCATGTGCTGTACAAGGCCAAGTTTAATCTTTCCTCTTCCCTTCTCTACATAAATCAAGCTCTCATTGCCTATAGTGTCTTCTATTTTCTTTCCAAAGGATTAGATTTTTTTTTATTAAGAAGCCTAAATTCAAGTTCCAACAGTTTTGCTTGTGTATCATTGAGTACATGGATGTCTATATTTTTGTGAGCATATTTATGAAGTGTTGATTTAGATGTTCATTTAACTATTTAGTCATT
>NW_020956695.1:77571-84847 GCF_003031625.1 Empidonax traillii | reverse complement strand
ATTATACTGTTATCATATTGTGCACTTGAGACTCCTCTGGTAGAAAACTTTGGGAACAATTACTCACTGATTTATAGAGAGGATATTAATATCTTTCAGAAGATACAAAAAAAGTGTTATTGAGTCTCAAGAATTTAATTTTCAATTAAAAATTAAGGAGCTTCTAGTTATTCTCATTTGAATGGAGAAGACTTGCAGGTAACAAAATGAAAAACTTCAGCAGCATGACTTGGGATTATAAAATGAATAGTGAAAGGTTCTCTTCATTCTGTGAAGCTAAATTCTCCACAAAACCAGAAGATGTATTCTAGAAAATAGGAAATTTAAAGTCAATAGGTGGTTCTCAGAAAAGTAGTTAATGCAAAAGATAGTAAATGTATTTTGGATAGTAGTGAATAACAATAGAAACTGAATTTCTGCCAAGAGGATGGAACTAAGAGTTTTCTGGGAAATTACCCTGGATATGTTTCCAGATGCAACATTAACATCTAAAAAACCCCAAAATATATAACACACAACACCCTCCTGCCAAACCTACAAAAACAGAAGGAAGAATATAACACTCCTAGGTAGGGATTTTATTCACAACTATGTTTAAATTGTATATTTTTCTAAGGCTTTTCCATGCCCACACAAGTAATTCTCAGGCTACAACTTTCTCCCATAGTGGGAATGGTTTCCACACAAAAACATGTAGCAGCAAGTGAAATTTGACCTTTTGTTCTATGTTCCTCTCAGACCTATGACATGTGGGAATTTGTTCCTAACCAAACTTGAAAACATCTCTGACTTAAAAATGAAACAAAATAACAGTGAAAAACAACCTCAAATTGCCTTTTTTTTTTTTTTTACTTAGAAAAAAACCCAACTCCCAACAGATTAATATTAGCAAAGCCTAATGCATAATGAACATTTCTATAAAGCCTACAAAAAGGAAAAAAGATCAAGATTTGTTTTACCTATGTAGCTTTCAATAGTGACCTTTAGAAACAAAACTGACTGTGCTGAGCATTTTCTTTTGATATAGCTGAAACTGTTCTTTGGATGGTCTGCTGTTAAAAGTACAGATACTTCAGATCTCTTCTAAAGTGCAGGATGCTGATTTTGGAAACATGGAAGATAGGTTTAAATCATCCCAAAGGTAGGTTTTTAATTAGATGAACATTGGTAATTTCTGATCATGCGTAATGGTGGCTACAGCATGAATTCAGAAATCTAGACGTGAATGAAATGCTTCTTTCCTTTTTGAAGTTATACCATGGGCATACCAAATAAAGTCTGGAGGAACATTTTTCAGCAATTTAAGTGAATTATTCAGGAAGCCATTTGATTGTCCTAGGAATCTTTGGCATGTAAGTATTTTATGGAACTAGGATGTTGGTATATCCAAGCAATCCCATGTTTGTTTGGTTTTTGTCTCATTGGTTAGTTGGGTTTATAGCCGTCAGTGTCATTTTTGCTCATCATAACTCACAGGAGTAGCCTAAACCTACATCATTAATATATTCAAAATAAGCTGTGGTTTGAAATCAGTCATTTTGTGCAACTAATCAGGACCCTCCAAGGAAGGAAAGGATAAGCTTGATTAATATTGCAGATTGAATTTGAGACATTCTATCTTCATTTCCTCCCTCTGTCACTTCTGGCATTTCTGTCATAACCTTCTGGCAAAAATCTTAAGTATATGAACTATTACTCAGTCCTCTATTCTTTAAAAGAACTGATACTACTTAATGTTGTTGGACTGCAATTCTTTTGAGCAATAATTGATTCTTTATTCCTTTGCATTTACACTCTAACACAACGGTATCTATGTGTGGTTGGTTTGGTTCGGTTGGGTTTTTTTCTTTTTTAAAATACAATAAAATTGTATTCCACACTTGCACATGTATTATTGGCCAAATCTTGACTCAGCACTCTCTGATATTTCATTGTTTATTTATTTTTTCATAACTGAATGAAACTCTGCACTTGATTTCTCCCCACAGCTGGAGATTATTACTGTTCTCTCTGCTGTAAAAAGGCTGATATCCAAAACTATCCCATGAGAAAAACTGTACTAGAATAGAAAAAAAAAAATCATAATTCCCACAATTAAATAAACCTTTGGGCATTGCTAAACTCTGCGGATATTGAGGGGTGATGTCAATAACTTTATCCCCACGTCTGACGAGACACACGACACTTTCACAGTCCTTACTGGAGCCAGAAAGGGATGCCATGGGAGCGAGACTAATTAGAGAAATATAAGCTATTAGATTCAGTATTTGAGGGAAGGCAATTTAATTTTGGAACCATCTCTCTGTTGGAGGTAACTGTTGCTGTAGGGAGCCCAGCTGCAGGAAAGAGGTTTGATGCTGGATTATGGCATAACCACTAAACTGAGCTCTTTTGTTTGCACCGACTGTGGTACAAGGAATGTGGCAGCTACTTCCGTAACAGCACAGCTTATTCCTGGCAGATATTAAATAAACTGTGACTTCTGCCAGAGCTTGTGGCTGCAAAATTCAATTTAGACCCCATCATGAGTGTGAGCAGGTGATTTGGCTGACTCTTTCCTGTGGAGACTAACTAGTTACATTATAGTGCCTGGATACTTCCAATGGGATCAATCAGGATATGTTAATTGTGCCAAGATAATTTTAAAGTGGTGTAATGGGAAATTTGTTAACTTGGGAGAAATGCTATATTTTTAACAGTAAGGGGTATTGTTATTATTATTATTTTGAACAGGTGGTCTAACAGCATGGAAGGAACCATGCTGCTGACAACAAGAGAAAAGAGAAGGATGCAGAGAAATGAACCAGCAGGAAGTTCAGAGTTTGTTTGGATAATCTGAAGAACTTATTAGTGGATGGCTCATCTACACCAAGAAATACAGTATGCTCAAAATTTAGGGGCTGCAGCAGGGCTTTATATTGCTTTCTCAGTTGTTTTTTTTTTTTTTTTCCTTTTTGCAGCAGAGAGCTGTAACAGAGTGGAAAATCCTGGATGCCTATCTTTTAGAGAGTATTAAAAGTTGTAAAAACTCTTTATTTGGGAGAAAAAAAGTTAGTGAAGACACCTTTAAACTTCTGGTGTAGCTCTTATTAAGTCTGATCTTGTCTTAAAACTGAGAACTCACAAAAGAAGAAAACACAATTTCAAAGGTTATTTGGTCATCTGATTCTGATCGTTATGAGTAACTGGTTAACAAGAGAAAGGCAACCTTCACCCAGGGCCAGTGTAGCATCTCCCATTGCTAGCTGAAGGCTAAACATGATTTAGGAAGAATGGGACCTCTTATAGTCGGTGCAAACTGCTTATGGTGAGAAGTGGAGGAGAATAGATGAGAAAAGGAGTTTAGGGAGCATAGAGTCACAAGCTTCAGTAGGTGAAATAGAGAAGAATTGGAAAATTAACTCAGTATTGGAAAATATTAGCTACACCACAGTAAACTACGTCTTTGCAGTGTGTTTGATTCTGTGGTGGAAGCAGCTGTGGGGCAAACCTGGAGGGAATTGCAATTCATCCCAGGGACAGTCAGAAGTGAATTTGTGCTAGGACTAACTTCTGGGTTAGTGTTACAACTGCTAGAGGAAGGACAACAGAGAATCTCTCCCCAATCTCAGCCCCCTCTTCATCTTGCTGTATCATGAGGGCTGTTCCCTCCTTCCTATCCTGTGCCAGCTGCTTCCACTCAGCCTTGAATGAAGCGGTTCTGCCATGGATTCAGAAAGACCTTAAGATTAACTCTCTCCTTCACATTTTATTATTAGCCACCTCAGACAGCCCTTTTTCCAGCAGGCTTCACTATTGTAAATCCGGTTGTTGAAGTAATCATCTCTCTCTATATGTGGTATACTGATCTTGAGTACCTGTTCCAGGATCGTGGATTCCACTTTGGAAGCAATGCTGATATATATCCAAATGTCTCAGCAGTCAGCTGACCCAAGACAGGGTAATGTGGCATCAAGTACCTGCAGAAGTTTTCCTGCAAGAAAGTTATATACGTGGAACAGGTGAGTCGGAGAGGGGAAACTAGTTATTTTTTCTGAGACATGAAAAGAGTTGGATTTATATTTCTGTTCAGAGCGCTCTTTCGTGACACAGTTGTGGACCTGGACTACTGCTCTGTGACATATCTTTCTGCTTGTTCAGCCACTGAGCAAGAAATAAAGCAAAAAAACATGTGACATGGCAACAGACAGTTGAATGTGTGGTTCACATAACAAAATAAATAAAATTTAGAATAAATGTGGTGAATTCAGAAAGTAAATAACAGGAAAAAAATGATTACTCTCTGACCTATTAATTTTTCTCACTATCAAAATAAATGGTAATTGCACAGTAGATACTATTAACACAAGTAATAATTTTGTATAATCCTTAAGCCCATGCTAGATCATAAGCAGTTCTAGAAACTTATTATGAATACAAAATAATAGATGCAATTTAAAAAGTAGTTTATTTACATTTTTATTGTTGCTTATAGTTTAGGCTGACTATTTTACTTGCAGGAGAATATCATGCAGAAATTTGACAGTATGTGAAGTGATGGGAAAGAATAAGGATGTTTTTTCCTTCACATGCTATCTGCCTTTAGAGAGACAAGTGCGTAGTCAAGGAGGAGATATAGGGTGGGCTGGGGCAGGGCAAGTGACAAATATGTCCTGCAGTATGAATGCAGTATGAATGGCAGAGCTGGTCGTTAATCACTGGAAATAAGGAGGTACATTTCTAACAGAGGATTTTTATTTGTCATGTTTATTCGACTTTTAGAATATTTATCTTACCAGAAGGTAGCCACAATTGACTAGTAAGTCTCATTTACAAAAATGTATGGTGAAATGGTTATTGACAAGATTATAGAACTGGCCTATAAAGCATCATTTAATAATAAATTACTAGAAGAGATTGGTATAACAACCTTAAAAACATGCAGTGGTTAAATGGGGTCATAAACAAAGTGAAAACAGATCAAAATTTATGAATAAATCAATGGCCTCATCTGTGCTGTTGTCTTTATTTATTGATGTTAATATACGTTTGGGATGTTTACTGTAACAATATATTTTGTACTTTGTGGAGATCTATGAAAGCTATAACTCTCCTTTATCATTTTGCAACTTATTCTGAAGAACTACCAATTTAAAAATAAGTCAGATTCTGTCCATATCAGAATGAAGGTTCTGTTTTTTAAATGGTTTGATGCCCACTGAGATATTTTTTGGCATTTTGAATTATCTTAGTGATTATTCCTCTAGGGACCTGAGCCCTGCCTCTGTGGTAAATCCCAACATGGACTTCACTCACGTGAGGTCCTCCTTCAGTGTTGTGTGGCAGCACCTTTCAAGCTGGGGAACTCTGCTTCCCCTATACTTTAATAGAGATAACTTAATAATGTTAAACATTGTGCCATAATCTTAAGCATGAAGTAAAATTAAAATTTTGAATGATATGGAAAATTTAGCTGTGACAATGGCTCTGTATCACTGGCAGGCATAAAATATTACTAATAGGTAACTTTCTTATGTAAGGTTGTTGATATTTAAAAAAAAAAAAAAAGCTTTATGATTGTAAAAACAAGAATATTTTCTTTTTCACAAATGTAATGAAGAAATGATCAGATGACCTACCTAGCGGATGAGGGAAAGGCTATGGATGTTGTCTACCTGGACTTCAGTAAAGCTTTTGATACTGTCTCTCACATCTTTCTCCTGGAAAAGCTGGTAGCCCATCACTTAGGCAAGTGAAATCTTGCCTTAAAAACTGACTGGACGGCTGGGCCCAGCGACTACTGGTGAACGGTGCTACATCCAGTTAGGAGCCAGTCAACAGTGATGTTCCCCAAGGCTCAATATTGGGACCAATCCTGTTTAAAATCTTTGCTGATGATCTGGGCAATGGGATCGAGAACATCCTCAGTAATTTTGTAGATGACACCAAGTTAGGCAGAAGTCTTGATCTGCTGGAGGGTCGGAAGGCTCTACAGAGGGATCTGGACATGTTAGATCAATGGGCCAAGGCCAATAGTATGAAATTCAATAAAGTGAATTACTAGATCACAATAAGCCCATGCAGCACTACAGGCTGGGGACAGAGTGGCTTGAGAGCTACCTATCAGAAAAGGATCTTGGGGTGCTGATTGACAGCAGCTGAACATGAGCCCATCGTGTACCCAGGTGTCCAAGGAGGTTAATGGCATCCTGGCCTCTATAGTGTGGCCAGCAAGACCAGGGAAGTGATTATTCCCCTGCACTTGGCACTTGTGAGGGCATACTTTGAGTACTGTGTCCAGTACTGGGCCCCTCAGTAGACAAAAGACAATGAGGTGCTGGACGGTGTCCAAAGAAGGGCAGTGAAGCTGGTAAAAGTTCTATAAAGTAAGTCCTATGAGGACCTGAGGGAGCTGGGTTTGTTTAGCCTGGAGAAAAGGAGGCTTGTGGGAGAACTTATTGCTCTCTACAGCTACTTGAAAGGAGGTTACAACAAGGTGGGGTTTGATCTCTTCTGCCAGCCAACCAGTGACAGGATGAGAGGAAATGGCCTCAAGCTGCATCACTGGAGGTTCAGATTGGTAATCAGGAAGAATATCTTCACTGAAAGGGTGGTTAAGTATTGGAATGAGCTGCTCATGGAGTCTGTGGAGTCATAGTCCCTGGAATGTTCAGGAAATGACTGAGCATAGCATTTACTGCTATGGTTTAGTTGACAAGTTGGTGATCTGTCACAGATTAGACTCAATGATCTTGGAGGTCTTTTCCAATCTTAATTACTCTATGATTCTGTTCTGTGATTCTATGAAATATCTGTATTTTTTTCTTCTTGGTAAGTATTTGTCTGATGAAATGTGGAATGGTACATAACAACAAATCTCTATCTAGAAGGCCAGAGCAGAGAATGACCTTATCAAATGTGTGGAAATCGACCTTATGAAATGTGGAAATTGACCTTATCAAACATGTTAAGCATTCTGCCATTATGCTAGAAGGTTCTGCTCTGTTAGCTGTTGTAGTCATTTAAAATTTTATTTTGCTGTGATATTGTAGTGGTTACTGTCATGACCTGTGAGGGTTCCCCTGCTGTCAGAGGTGCAAAGATGGTGACTGGGGCATTCTCAGGGTTTTAGGATACACAAGATCATAAAAATCTGAGTTTCTGAGAATGTCTTTATTACAAGTTACTACAAAGCTATTATTAAATATTTTATGTATATACAAGTCACTGCAAAATTACCACTAGGAGAGCAAGTATATTTCTATATGCATGTATATATATATTATTACAGTAAGGC
>NW_020956695.1:54112-76460 GCF_003031625.1 Empidonax traillii | reverse complement strand
TTTTTTTTTTTTTTATTTTACTGAGAAATTTAATTGATTGTAATTTTCAACTAATGTGAAAGAAGTAGTGTCCCTGGCACCTCAGAAATAAACTATGTACTCATTTTTATGACATTTGCTTTTCTGTGCCTCCTGAACTAAGTCGTAAAAGGCCTCTGTATGTAGAAAATGAGAGCAAAGGAGTAGAATATTTCTGGGTAAAAATCCCAATTTTTATTTTGTTTTGTTTTGTGTAGAAAGACATAAAACCTGCAGTAGATTTTTAGTCTGAATTGCAAAAATACTCGATATATTTTTCAGTTTGGCATGAAATTAATTCTAACTGTTGTCATACCCTTTTCAGAGACTGGAAGTCAGAGGGATGTTAAGTGAGTGTCCAAGGGCATTGAAGTAACCCTACAAGCTCTCATTTTCTGGGCACTGGGTCATCATCCTCTTTAAATTCTCCCTTCCTCCCACAACCTGGTGTGTAATGCAATATTCATGGCATTTAGAAACACTGGTAAAAAAAAGTCATGATTTTTTAGGTTTTTTAAAAATGTTTCAGGTTACTGTTCAGTGAAAAGCGTAGTAGTATACTTACCAGGTGTATCACAGGGGCCAATAAAGTACCAGCATTTTCTTAAAAGTAAGACCAGATGGTGAATTAGGAAAAAAATTATTAAATCCTAATTTTTTTGAGCATTTTGATGAACTAACTACACATGTGTATTTGTAATTTCAGTCTGTTTGGTGCCGTACTTGCTTTCCCTTCCATCCTGCAGGGACATCTGTTTTCACTCTTATTGTAGTCCAGCTAACTAGCAATGAAATACTCTGGAGACCAAGGTTTGGGGAAAGCTCTCCTTTAGTGCTGAGTAATCTATCTGTGTGCAGTTATGAAGGAACTATTGTGAGAAAGCAGGAAAATCAGAGTGGATAACATAAAGATTTGTCCGGTGACAGTGCAACTGATTACCATCTATTTCTTCATAATTTTTTTGTCTTTGTGGTCCCATTCTCTTTGAAGGGGCGTATTATGTGGGAGATCACTTATTCAAGAAATATACTTATCTCCTTAAAACTAAGTAAACTACTGTACTAGGAAAAGGGAGTGGAGACATCTTTATTTTGGTGCATATTAGGAAAAACCATCAGTATAAGGAAAGAATTAAATGTCTAGTGTGTGTGTGTGTATATATATATATATATATAGTTTCCCAAGAGGAGAGGAGATGTCAGCAAGGAGACAAAAGGAACTCAGTAACAAGTATTAATCACATTTACTTCTCCTGTATTCAATCTCTTTCGCCTTTCTCATCCACACTGCCTTGTACACTGCATCTGCTCCCTGCCTTTATTGTCAGTGCCTGCAAACCGAGGCAGGAAGTGGTAGTGCTCTGACACTGCTGAGAGTTTTACTCCCATAGGGCACAATCCCAATATTACTGCCTAATGCTTCAGTCACCTGAGGAATAAAAAGAAAGAGGAGATACTGAGTTTTCTCTGGTACTGAAATGACAGGGTCTGAGCCTTTTTTTAGCTCTTCATGGTGACGTGAGCTTGAACCTCAGCCAACCAAAAGACACAAGTATTCCTGGAAATGACAAGGAATGAATGTCAATTAACATGACAAAATCACATTGGGAATCCTTTTTGCTGTATCATGTACATTTTGTTTCTTCTTTCCTGCTAAGAACAAGACATACTGTAACCACAAGACAATTTTATCTTTGTCTCCAGAATGTCCTGATCAATATCCCTTTGTTGTTAAGTATGTGGCAATCAGTATCATCCCTAATATAGAAAGGTAGAAAAACCACAGCAGCAAATTTTCTACAATGTAAAAGTAAAAGGTATTGATTGAAGCTACTTGGATTTTTGCCCCAAATTGTGGCTACAAAGTATCAAATTACCATTTTTCTTGTGCTTTTCTCATCCCTGCTACACCTGCCTGTGTGCATCCAAACATCCACAAATAGAAGATGTA
The DNA here is from genome assembly GCF_003031625.1 of Empidonax traillii. Taxonomy (NCBI): domain Eukaryota; kingdom Metazoa; phylum Chordata; class Aves; order Passeriformes; family Tyrannidae; genus Empidonax; species Empidonax traillii. The sequence goes on along the minus strand of NW_020956695.1, from coordinate 74,491 downwards.
ATAGAGCAGAAAAGCTTTCCAGATAGAACAATAGGAAAAGTGAGAAAGGTCAGCTCTTTTCTGGTCTACATTGTTTAACAATGAAGTTGTAAACGCCCTTCTCTTTTCTTTTTAAGGAGAGTTAAATATTTCAGTAGGCTTCGGACTACTGAAAAAACCTCAAACAACAAACTATCAACCAACCAAAAACAAAAAACCCCCAAACTGAACCCACCCCAAAACTATAGAGAAAACAATTTAATTGCTGAATGGAAGTATTGAATAGATCAAAACCCCTCTCTTCACCTTGTCCTGCCAATTATAGGCCTCAGATGTGGAGGAACTGTATCAACATTTTCAGATTTTTAACTTTTCAGATGAGGAGTATTGACTGCAGGTAGGAACGGACTAGTAAAAAAGCTTCAAACCTGTTTCTTCATGGATTTATTTGGAAAAAAACCCTAACTAGACTCCAAGTTCACAAATATCTGCTTTATGAGTCCTGGTATGTTATAACAACTAGTATTAGGATGATACATCATCAGCTGAGTTGACTGTAAGTGCTGTAATGCTCCATTCTCATGGGATTCTAAAGAAATACTATCAGTATCTGAAGGAAAGATTCAAGCTGCAGATTTATAGAGTGCATGCACTGGGCTATGTGTCTTTTGTAAAACACTGTGGCACAATTAGCTAGATTGCAAAGCAAAGTCAGACACACCATGGCTTGCTACAGCAACCAAGATCTCTCAATTCTTAAAGGTTTTTGTCCGACCAATTTTATTAATATATACTTCTTTCATTTTCCTTCTGTTCTCTTACAGCTCAGAGTCCTTGTAATGCCATGAATGTTAAGAAAGCATGAAAACTACAAATGGGAGAAACACAATTACAGGGAATAAATTTATATGAATAAACTCATACAGAAACCAGAAAATACACTATAAACTACTTAAAAAAATATTTCTGAATCACTGGAATATCATTTAAATTTTTAAATATTGCTTAAAAATGTGAAAGGATTTGCGGGTAAATTCTGCATAAGTCTATATATTTAAATGTTTGTAAAATCTCTTGATTTTAAGTAAGAGTGACATCATCACAGATGTTAACATTGTGGAGCAGATGAACATCTGGTCAACATGGAGAACAAATCAAAACTTTTGTGAAACCCTGTTTTCATCTGCATACAAGACTATGCAGTACAAAAGGAAATTACAATAATGCCCCTCTATATACCAATAATGAACAACGCCCTGAGAGATTTCTATATCCAGCAATTTTCAAAGAAAACAAATAAGAAAATTTTGGTTTCTTAAACACCTAATCACTTTGGGTTTTTTCAGTGCATGAACAATTTAATGGAATTTAGGCTTTAAAATTACACCAGTGAGAAACCACTTTAGAGTCAGGGAAAAGTGGCATTATCATTATGTCAACAAAACAGATATATTTTTAAAATCCTGTGCTTCATTTCAAAGTAATTATTTGATGTGCACACAGGATATTTTATCAAGGCTGAATCCTCACGTAAGGAAAATTCTGTGCAGTCAGAATCTAGGCAAAGAAATTTAAATATCCTTACTATAAGCATTTATATAATCTCATTTCATTCAACTGATGGTAATTGACTCTTATTCCATATAAAGTTTGGTACACAATATTGATCTCATCTGTCCAAGTTAAAATTAAATAAAAATCTGTATATTGGCTATAGGCTTTATATTGTTCTAAAAGATTTCTATAAAGGTAATTTTTAGAGCAATGAAACAAAAGAAACCTTTTCAATTTCTTCAACATGAGAGGCATTTGAAGGTGCTGAAAATTTTGCTCTGAATGCTCCTATCTCTTCACATTTCTGTGCATAGAATTTTCTGTCCTATATTTCTGTATTTTGTGTTATTAAAAAAAAACCCCAACAAAATAAACAAAACAAACCCTGGATGTTTTGTTGCATACTTTCATAAATAATCAAAACCTGAGCTCTGTTTTTCACTTGTTTTATTTCTTGTCTTTGCAATTTTGCAATTAGGGTATGCATGTTCATATCTTAGTACTTTTTATTTCTTACTGTTTGTTTTTAAGATTAAATCTTACTTGTGTCCTAAGAAATTACCTTTTTGAACACCAGCAAATAAATGAATATTGTACGATAACTTTTCTGTAGAAACTTTGCTGGCATTGGTATGGTCTTCCATTATACTCTATAGGGGTTTTTTGTCAGTCATTTAGTGAATCAAATGTCTGCAATGCCCTTTCATTCAGTAGCACATTTCTGTAAAGGTACTTTGACAACTTTGTGAACCATTTTACATCTGCTTTGCAAAGAGGTTGTTTCTGAATTCTTAAGGCTGTGGATCAGAAACTTGGCTTACAAAATTTCATTAGTAGTGCAGGAAGCTACTATAATTCATCTAACTGTAGTAAATTCAGTAGGAGTCAATTACATAATTATACTTAAAGGCATTCTTAAGTGCTGTCCTGAATTGACAATTTAAATCTTCCCTTATTTTTCAAGTTTTAAGCCCATTTTCTGGGTCAAGAGTTGAATGGAAATATGTCACAGCTAGACCTATATGGAAAAACTGGAAATCACATGAAGAAACTATTGTGGATCAATCTTAACTCTAGGTAAAAGAAGACCTTTTCAGAATTATAAATGGCATATTTTTCAAAAACACTAAATGCACAATAAAGAGATGACATGCTAATGGCCTGTAATACCTCCAGCTGTGAGAAAAAAATTCACAACATGATATCGTGAGTTGCATTGTTGAATTACCTTTTTTCATTAATGCTTATTTTAGAAATTATAGGTACTAACTTTTGCAAGTAAGTGTGCAGTCTGGTTATTTTTGAATGATTTAATTTGGTAAAAAAATCATAGCATACAAATAATAGCTGAACGAGTTGTTGATCATCAAATTATTATAATCGAATCTATTTTTAAAAGTAATTTTAATGTATTCTAGTGTGCTCTGCTTATGTTGCCTCTTCTATTCTCAGAGAGAACACGTATTTAGAATCATATTTTGTCAGTTGATTCAAGGTTAAAGACAATGTTGATTACTATAGAATGCTTGATTTTACAAATAGAATGCGTATTATGTGTATTGTTCTCTTAAAACGTCTTTCTAAAGTAATTGGTGATAAACAGTGATCGGCATTACAATTTGTGACAAATCAGTGTGTTTCTATCTCTTCTGAAATATTCAATAGCCCAATTGTCACTTTTTTTTTGTGAAATACCAGATGTTTTTGAAAATCTTTTGCAATTAATCACTAATCTACCACTAAGCTCCATTGTTAGAATTTTTGAATGAATTTTCAGTACAAACCACAGAGAATTAGATAAAGATCTCCAACCACGCTTAATAGGAATTTTACATGGAATTTTCTTCTCCCATTTTAAAACTTCCCATTTTGCTACCCTGAGTTCCTTGAATATTAAAATCCATGGAGTGAGTCAAATAACATCTAAAACAAGCAAAAAAGAAAGTTTGAAGAGCAAAAAGTATGCAAAAGTTATTGACATTAGGCCATAGTACTTCACAGGAAATGGGCAATGTCAATCCTCATAAATCTGAATATATTTCGTCTCCTTAATATCTAGGTTTTTTTCTAAAGCTAGAGGGAAATTATAGCTTTTATAAAGTGACATCAAATGGAGTTTTATAATGCATACTGTAACAACCACTTTTTGTCACACTTGATGTTATGCCCTTCTGTGCAGCTTTTTTTATTTCCTTTATAATCCATCAGCCACACTTTTTCCATAACCTTTTGAAGTAAAACACAGAACATTAGCTAAAGAAATTAAATTATATAAAAAGATACTATCAGATGGAAGATCCCTGTTTTTAATTTACTTTGTGTTGACACAGATTTCTATCTGCTATCACTTTTCCTTATCAGGCTGACGAAATAGAATTTGTGCAGTGGATATATAGAAAAGTCACTGAATGGCTATCTGTCATAGTCAGAAAAGGTGCTATCTGTCATCAGTGGAGACCTTATTTACTTTTAAAAATGTTTGCCCATACACAGAATATCAGCCACAATGTCCTTGTCCTTTGCTCTGAACAGCGCAGTTATTAAAAATGAAGGAGCTAGCACTAAATAACATAATCGGTCTTTCTGCTCACAGATATTCTTTCAAATATCCAATCTGTACACTCAACTAAACCTCAAAAGTGGAAACAGTCCCAGGAAATATGAAGATGTATTTATTTAACACGACAATAAGGTAATTGTCTAATTTTAAGCATATTCGTAACATTTTTCAGCTTGTACCATTTGCAAAGTAAAGAGGGACTATGTGCTTCAGCAACTTTACCTATTGTGGTTAAGTATTGCAATCTCAGAATCCAAAACCATGACAACACTTCTGACAAGTTACATGTTAACTTCACAAAACAATTTTTATTTAAACATGAGTTTTTCTAGACTTGAATTAAGGAGCTTAAATTAAGGTTAAAACCCAGTTACTGAATAGCTTTTCTTCTCACAAAGAAGTATTTAAGAAGAAGTCCTGGGCTGAAATGGAAGAGTCAGAATGCCTCAATAAAATTTCTTGTCACTGGCTTATCGCTGTGTTCCATTTGAAGAAACAGAGCAGTACAAGTAATACACACTACAGTAAAAATTTTCAGCAGTATAGTGAGGCACTGGATTCCTTAATGTTAAAGTCAGGGCCTGTAAAGCAATATTTTTTAAAAATATATTTATTGAGCCTATTTTGAGATGATGCTTGCAGTCCAAAACACAATGAACTCTTTTTTAAATTTTTTTTTTCCCTAAGGCACATTTAGACACTGATCAAAGTCCTGTACAAATGAAAATGTAGTCATATGAAGAAATATAGTCCAAATGAAAAGACTTCTCCATCAGGTGTTCTCTGGCTGTATATTTCCCTTATATTTCTAGTTTGTCAGACAAATTGTTGGGGTTTTTTGTTTGTTTGGGTTTCTGTTTGATTGTCTTTTTTCCCCAAAAATCTACTCCAAAATTAAAGAGATTCAAAACTGATCTATTCTCAATATAGTCTTCAGTTCAAGAGAAAATTTTATATTTTGAAAAGTATTAGTTTCTTCTTCAATTCCAGACCTGAAGGGATATTTTATTTGTTAAGAATATCCTAAGCATGAGCAGTGATATTAAAAACTAAGTGCATCAAGACAGAGAAATAATGATTAACTTGATAATTTCTTGCATTTAAAACTGTCCAATGATGATGAAGAACAACTGTTACTTTAGAGAGACTATTAAAATGACACAGTAAACCTTGATAAAGAAGTCACTGGTCTAAGAATACCGAAGAGAAACACTAATCAAATGGAGGAGAAAAATTAACCTCTCTACCTCAAACATTTCATTCCAAAATGTGCAGGGGAATTTTAAATCAGCTAATATTTTAAGTGATCATGTGCAACACGAGATTGAGTATGTGCAAGGGACAAACATAAAAAAATGTGAAAAGCAGGCATACTCCCCTATATGTGCTACACAGTAATCACTGTGCCAAACCAATGTCTAAATGACATGGATACTTTCTTGATTATCAATGTTTCTAGTTCCTAGAAGAATCCCTTGCACCCTTGAGGGAGTTGCTGTTCTTTGGGGCATGTTGTTCCCTAGCATTCAAACAGTTACTGTATTAGTGACAGCAGTGGCAGTTCTCTGCAGTGAGAGCAGTTCTGCACGGGACCTTTGTTAGGACTGAAGGCAATTCCCTTGGTTATATGAAACAGCATAAGTAGCAGTTGCTTTTAAAAGGAAAACCTGCTGTATATAAATTAAGATCCACTCTTTGCCTCAGCAAGGGCAAATCTGGAGGGTAGACTGCAAATACCCAAAGGTTCATCATGGACTATTGGAGTTATGCTGTTGGCTTTATTCTGCAAAGGTAAGGGCTAAGATTTCATTCTGCATGAGCACTGCAGGAGATACGCACAAATCTCCTGGATTAATATCATTGTGAAGTAAAATTGAGTATGAGCCCAAAAAGATACAGGAACATAATGTTAAAGTCCACCATACCCTGGAGTCTCTTGCATAGTGAAGAAAGGATCATTCTTTAAACATATGTCCTCCATAATGTTTTTATTTGTTTACAGGACTTTAACAAGTGTTCCCCCCCCCCCAATTGTAAATGAACAGAGGTCAGAACAAAAACAGTAAGGAAATATGATGCACTGAAATTAAAACAAAACAAATCCTATCCCACTTAGCCAAATTAAAGGGAAGATAATTAGAAGCAACATCACTGTCAGATAATTGCAGTGATCAGTTAGCTTGGTATGATATTACTAAATCTATTCTTTTTCCTAAGGACAGAGAGAATTAATTGTGAAACAAAATCCAGAAGAATACCACAGTGCTCTAAAATTATTTTCTTTGGAATAGGTTTTAAAACAAGTAAATTTCAAATTAAGCATAAATAGATGCTGTGATTCCAAATTCCAATAAAAATCTAAAGGACTTAAGAAACCCTAGGGGCAGATTCTTAAAAAGTTTATCAACTAAAACATCAAGAGGAGCTGTACTGACCTGAAAAAATTAGAAAAACTGTCTTGGGATTTTTCTAATGTTCTAATTGTTATTTTTCCAATGTATAAATAATAACAGTAGTGGTACTCTTTGAAGAAATAGGCTTATCTGAGCTGTAGATTTTTGTTTGCTTTTTTTTTTCCTGGCCACTGTCCATGTAGCACTGTGGCATTCCAGAAGTGTTGTGTTCTGGATTTGGAGAAGCTACAAGGACAACACAATTAGATTGGTATCCACTTGGCTATTTGGGAGACATCTATGTCTGAGCTAGTCCCCCAAACCTCCTTTTCTGAACTGAACAACTACCAAGCGAGTAACTTTTAGGGAGCAGATTAATCTGTCTTTTTGAATGAATATGAAGAGATGCTAAAAAGACCACCTCAGGTACAGATGCTGACAATGTAAAGTTAGGTGAAATAACTCCTTCCCTTACAACTTTGATATCTGTTCAGTTGCTTCCATCTGTGTGTCTCTCCTTTCTTCTTGCTGGACAGGGTAATTTAGTGCTATCTTGTTAAATACTAAACATTTGCTTTTGATACTCAAACCAATTATCCAGGAAGGAAGGTTTTGCACTTATTGGCATGGAAGAAGTAGAGGAAAAAAGAGAAAAGAGAAGAGTAGACAGCTGAAAACAACAAAGACTTCTTTTGTACTCCCATTTACCTCTTCCTTTCTCTTCCCAAATAATTTCCAGGTAACAAATACTACAAGCAGTGCATTATTGAATAAAGACAAGCTATACAGCTATCATGGATGCTTTGTTTGATGCCATACCACTCATTCCTGATCATGCAACTCTGAGCTATACAGCTAGTCTTTGCTCAGGGAAGTAGTCTGATTTATCTAAGTTTCTATAGCTTTTATAGCTTTATAAGTATTTGAGTATTCCTGGAGTGTTTCATAGAATCTTAGAATCATAGAATATCCTGAGTTGGAAGGGACCCACCAAGATCATCAAGTCCACCTCCTGGCCCTGCACAGAACACCTCAAAAGTCACACCATATGACTGTGAGCATTGTCCAAATGTTTCTTGAACACTGTCAGGCTTGGTGCTGTGATCACTTCCCTGGGAAGCCTGTGCCGGTGCTCAACCACCCTCTGGGTGAGAAACTTTTTCCTGATATCTAACCTAAGCCTCCCCCAACTCAGCTTCATGCTATTTCCTTGAGTCCTGTAACTGGTCATGAGAGTGAAGAGATCAGTGCTTGCCTGTCTGCTTCCCCTCATAAGGAAGTTATAGACTGCAATGAGGTCTCCTCTCAGTCTCTTCCAGGCTAAACACAAACCAAGTAACCTCAGCTGCTCCTCATAATGCTTCCCCTTCAGGGCCCTTCACCATCCTTGTGGTCCTCCTTTGGATACTGTCTAATAGCTTAATGTCTTTTTTATATTGTGATGCCCAAAAATGCACACAATATTCAAGGTGAGGCCACTCCAGTGCAGAGCAGAGTGGGACAATCCCCTCCCTAGACCAGCTGGTAATGCTTTGCCTAATGCCCCCCAGGACACAGTTGGTTCTCCTGACTGCCAGGGCACTGCTGATTCATATTCAATTTGCCATTGACCAGGACCTGCTGCTCTCCAGCCTCTCATTCCCTAATATATAAACACTACTGAAGTTCCCCCATTCCACTTGCAGAATCCAGCAATCATTCTTGTTAAACTTTGAATGGTTGGTGACTGCCCATCTCTCTCATTTGTCGAGGTGTCTCTGCAAGGCCTCTCTGCCCTCGAGTCGATACCTCCTCCTGGTTTAGTGCCATTTGCATCCCAAAACCACAACTCAGAATTGGTTTAGGTGGGTCATGTTTGGGCTATATGTTTTTGCAGCAGGTCCTCTCTGTAAGTAGTTGCAGTTCAATGACCATGAATATTTCTATAATACCTAATTTACTAGTGCTATGAGTCACTAATATAACATTCATATCTGAGGGACATGCTTGATCTACCTTCAGGTAGAAGAGAAATCCCTTTAGAAAATTCTTTCCTGTTCTATAACTAGGCTTGTGTTCCAGTTAGACAAATATCAAAAATAAATTTGAAGTCATGGTGAAGTCAAGGATATGTGCAAGTGACCCCACTGGTTAAACAAGGGTGGACTGGACATGTTAACTGACATCTTTCTACTAGCACAACTGCAGCAAATCTGGGGCTGATCAGTATTCACAGCTTGAATGATTTTGAGGTAAGAGAAGTGATGCTGGTTGGTTATTGCCATTAGTGAAAGGGGGTTTGCATGGAGACTCTAATGTTTTAAAGGATTATCTCCTAGTATAATTGAGCTCATTTCCAAAACTATGAAAATAGAAGCATGTCCTCTATAAAAATATAGGATGTTGGAGTGCTTTTATTCCTATGCCAAATGAAAAATAGTCGCATGGCAGGTAAAGTGGTTAGGTTCTCTATATTGAGGAACTGAATCTACTTCTCTTCCTGACAAGATGCATGCAGCTGTCACCAAACTGGAGTCTTTTTTAGAGAGGAAGTGAGATACCCTTTTCTCCTCCAATGAACATTTATGCTAAAAAATGAGAGATTCACCAGGAACTACCAACTAAAATAAAGGAATTACTGGTGGACGTCCATATAATGGGTTAGAGATCTATCTTCACTCCCTTTGTAAGAAATTTACTAGCAAAAGATACAGAAGAATCAAGAGAATTATTAACTTTAAAAAGTGGTTTATTTCTGATTAAAAGAAATAGACTGTACGTATGAATCAATGTTTAATTTTATAAAGTTATTACCTTGGTTATATTTTTTTCCTACACGTGGGGTGACACTGGTATAAAACTCATACAAAAGTCAATAGTCATGCCCTTTCAATCCTCTAATTTTAACTTGTTAACTCTGTTCCCTCGTGTCTTTTGAACTTTGTATTTGCTTATTGACCTGTGGTACAGTGAATTTTGTTTCACAACAGAAAGATGTGTCTGAAAATTAAATCACACCCATATGCCACTGAAGTGAAGTCTTATTAAGCAGAGAAATAAAACAATAGTCCATAACCTTTAAGTGTTCTAGCTGATTCTATAACAGCATTTTCTACGGCTGTTAGAACTAATGTTTCTCTACTATCTCAGAACATTTTTATAGTATTGATTTTATTATTATTATGCTCAGTAAACTTTTAGTATTTTTTTAACAAGTACATGTGATTTTCCTGAGCAATAGATAGTCTCACAGGAAAAGGATGCTTTAAGCATCTCTGAATGTGTGGACATACCAGTGAGATATAGAGAGTCTATTATGTAGCTACTTCATTTCAGTGTGCATTAGGCAGAGATAAGAGCATTTTGTTTGATTAATTCCATGCAAAATCTTCTGTCAAATTATTAATATCCCTTTAATAGGCATAACCACTTAGTAAATGAGATATCATCAACTTTCTCTATTTCAACCATTGCAGTATTTATCTGTTTCTCTGGTAATAGTAGCCATAACCTTATGACCTTAAAGAAACAAAGCATGCATTTGACTGGACAAGGGTCAAGGTTTGCACTGGATATATCCACAAAGATTTTTCTTACATTTATTGTCTTGGGTACTTAGCAGGACTAAACTTTCAAAAATTACACAAAACCCAACAATAACTACGGACAATCTATAAACTGACCCCTGAAAGTCAACCTAAAGAGAAAAAATGTGCACCCTTCTAAAATCTCTGCAGAAATGCTATTAATGTAATCCTGTGCATTGAGAACAGAATCTAATAATAAAAACATAATTACTCCTAAATTTACAATCCATGTTTCTGCAGAACTCCCATGATAACCTTATTGCTTCAAATGATATATGCACGTAGAAGCTGGGATTTGATTGAATATAATTAAAATTCAAGGCAGAGGGTGTTATGATTGTTCAGATCACATGCATCAGATGACTAAACACCAGAGAAAAAGGAGACTGCCTCTGCTAAAATGATAGCATCCCAATGAAGATCTGCCAACTGGTCATTGAATTTTGACTGGAAATATGAAAGACTATGTGCACCTCAGTAATTTGTAGTTGCTCTTCAGAATGCAGAAATGAGAATATGGCCTGACATATGCTTGTAACACTGGGACAGTTCCCATGTATTTGGTACATCCAGAAAATTTTTTTTCCCCTCCTTTTTACTGGGTCTACAACAGGACAAGAAGAATATGATGATCCAGATCCTTGTATTTGGTTTCATAAAGGCTGGCTGTTTACTGATACTTGGTTCCTGGTAATGGTAGTTATAAAGCACCTAAAAATGCTAACATTTAAAAAACAAAACGTGTTCCATGAGTGCTGAATTTTCTATGTGTGCTCTGAAAGTTCACATACTGACAGTGTATTCCAGTTTAAATGAGACGTGGGTCTTTTGCTGAGGATGAGTTATGAGAAAAGATCCAAACTCCTCCCTCTAAGCAATTATAAATCCAAAATTAAGAGGCTCCGATTGAGAAAAAACAAATTATGGAAAAGGAAAAAATAACAGCCCTTTATTAATAGATATGTGTGTATTAGCAGAAACAACAAAAAGAAACAAGTAAAACAAACAAACCATATTCCTATACCCACAAATAGTCCCCTCTCCCCCCAGTATGCACAAGGACCACCGCCAGGGAAAAAAAACCAAATGGGAATGGGGAAAGGAAAAAAAGACCTCCAGGAAAAAAACCCAAACAGCTCCTCTCCAATGAAGAATCCAGGCAGGACCTGCAGCTGTCTAAACAGGTCCAGAACAACAGAAAGAACCACCTGGCTCTCCCTCCGACCTGTCTTCCAGCCACACGCCAGACCACAAACTCCTCCTCCCCCGTTTCCCAGGAGAGGAGAGAAAAAAGTTAACAGTAGCCCTTCATCTGCCCCGTTTCCTAGGAGACTAAATTCTGGCAATTAACGAGGGAGCTAGTTCTTTTGTGTCTATTAAGTGCTTACCTGATAGCTCTGCAGCAGTGGGCAGGGAGGAAGGGAAAAATTTCCTTGCCTGGTTTCCAAGAACCAAGTAAACCATGACACAGAGTCTGATGAAACAAAAGCAGAGTAATTCCATTTAAAATAGCAATCCCTCAGAATTACACTCTGGTACCAAGATACTAGATTCAGTTCCCAGGATAGCCCATGAGGATTCAAAATTACATTCTCTGTTTCCCATTTACAAGGGAAAGACCTTATGGCACAAGGTAAAGAAAATAAATTTCTAGAGCTCGCTGATGGGAATATTCTGCTGCAGATTTGGGTTGTGAACCTGTATTGGTGTGGATATGACTGCCAAATCAGACTATTATATTGGACAGTGTATATAAAAATGTAAAACTCAATGGTTGTGCCATGATATTTCTCCATAATATTTTCCTAGTTTCCCAACATTTGTTTAATGGAATCTAAAATCATTCTTCTGTGTTTCACAGGAGTCCTCCTCCATTAGTTTCCTCCATTGAACATGGATAATCTTACAGTTTCTGCAAAACACAGTGATTATAAACAGGTACAAAGAATATCCTGATTTGTTCATCTGAACTGGCCACCTTCCAATTTTGCTTAATGTCCCTCTGCTTTTGCACTGCAAACTGCATTGAACGTTATTCAGCATTATTCATTTTCTCATTGCCACTCGTGATTCTGTAATCCTTTATCATATTCCATTTTGGTAACTTTTTGTCAGGCTGATGAGTCCTAGTCTTGTTATGGAAGTTATTCTATCCATTTGACGATACTTTTTACCCCTTTCTAATTAAGTTTCAGTACTACCAGTATTGACTGTGTATTCAGTATTGTAGATATACAACACCATGTTCTGATGCTTTGCAGTTTTGACCTCTCTTTCATTTGTAATAATTTGTAAGGTTCTTTTGTTTTTCTGACTGCCACATAGCAGAGACCTCACATTTTTTTCAAGTTATCTTTATAATGTAAATATTATGTTCTCCTCATTTTTAAGAGCAAATAGTTCAGGTGTACATCACTATACAGGTAAAATAAGACACAGTATAGGTAAAATCAGAGATTTGTTTTCCCATGTCTTTAATTTCATATTAAAATTCTACTGAATTTAATTTATGTCTTTATTATCCAATCACTATCATATTTCTTTTTCCGAATTTCCTGAACCTCACATGTATTAATCTTGACCACCAGGCTCTGCATTACTTTGAATGTCTCTTAATGCAACCACTTTTTCAGATTACTTATATATGTGTGGGGAAAATGGATTTCAATGCTGTGTCCTCCAGTTTGGCAGTTAAACAATTCTGCTTCCTATCTTTTAATTTTGAATTCTCTATATTTACTGTGGTGTGGTTTTTTCATTACACTTTCGCTTGATACTTGCTTTACTTACATACCTTAAATGTAGAGCCTTTTTCTAGGGTATACCCCACTGAGCCATAGATATGACTTTCCCAAATATTCATTCTCTCACTGGCCCTATGATACTTACAGTCACTACTCCAGTTACTTTAACTTGAAAGAACACTCATGCTCTTTAGTTCAGTCTGTACTCCAATGTAGATCTCACTACTATTTCCAAAAGAAATTTTCAGACAGAGAATACCAATGTCCATATGGTGTCCACTTCAGAGGCTCAATCAGATACACTATTCAGAAAAGCTAGGAGAATTTCTTCAGATTTTTCCATGGCTCTCAGCAACCATGAACTAGCTATGGTGAACTCCACTCCTAGGCTCCATAGCTCTCTCCATACTTGCACAGTGAACATACATACACTGCACAAGATTATGAAGTCCACCAGGTATTGAGGTGCATAAAGCTGTGTTCACTAACACCCCAGTTCAACCTGAATCTGACCTTCACGTATGAAAGAAGTATAAACTCACATCTTTTCCACATCAGTTATTTGCTCATACCTTTCAGTAAATGCATGGGAGCTGTTATTTCATAAAAGCTCTGCTGTCACTCAGATTCATTCCTAAGCCAATTTAATGGCTCACCAAGTACAACAACTTAAATAAGCCAAAGACTCAAACAAAGAAAGCTTATGAAAAAGAAAGCTGGAAACACAAAACACATTTGACACTCAGAAAAATTGACTTTACATGATTTTTTTTTTACAGGAAATATTTGAATAATTATTGGTCTCTCTTGAGACTAGAAGACAACATTTATTTAAGCTAAGTCAAATTTTCCGATCTTGCTGCATGTCTTTCCTAGGCAGCTGCACAGAAAAGACATTCATTTTAGCAAGCATTTTGACCGTAAAACAATGACACTTACATATGAATGAAGCTATAAGAAAAATATAGACGGTCATCTTAGAACAGCATAACAGTTGTCTATCTAATGACTAAAGCATTCTCCAGTTGAAGAATGTATTTTTGGTGTTTGTTGCTTATCTTTGTTTCCCCCAACAGACCATGCCATTGATTACCCTCTTTTTTATTTTACAAACTGCAGCTCTTTGGATTTGTTATAGATTAACACAACAAAATAGTACATTAATGTCCTTTGGCAAATGTTCTTCCTGTCCCTCCAGACGAATTGTTTGAATGAAAAATGTTCTCAGACTTGGTCAGTCAGCTCCTTCCTTCTTCTTCATGATTTCAAAACCAGATACATTCATATAATTTGTCTTCAGTCCTTATAGTTTTGTCAGTAAACCTGGTTGGTCAGAGAGCACTCACGAGTAACTCTCCTTTCTACTCAAAGTCACATAAGCATTACAGCACGAGCAAGGTAGAACTCCATGAGATAAAAACTGACAAGTTTTATGGGAAATTTTATATTACTTGAGGAAGGATTAAGTCAAAGAACTGATGGAGAAAAATGCTCATTGCGATAAACCTGTTTATTATTTTACAAGAGAAAAAGGCTTGTATTTTACACCATGTGAATTCCACTTGGAATTGGGTTCCTTCTTCCTTCAGCGAAAAGGAGTTGAATGAGGGTCAAAATCTGAAATGTCATCTGGAAAATATTAAGACAGAGATAATTTGCATTCCTTATCCCTTACTCTGTCTAATTACCAATTTACTACATATTATTATTTTATAGAAATCTGGAATGCTTAAAATAGGTGTTCTCAGTTCTTCTGATTGTTCAAGTGCTCTTAGACACTATTAATGTAGAGTATGAAAATCACAAAGCCTTTATGTGACATGTTTCTAATCAATGTGTCTTGAAAAAAGAAGTATTTTTTTCAAGTGACAGCATATTGTTACTTTCATTTCATTCAAATTCGCATCTAGCAATCCCACAGTACTAATGTTTTGAAAAACCCTTACTGTCATTTAGTGCAATTTTATAGTACAATACTAATGTCATGCTAACACTAAATTCAACTCCTTTCTAAAATGCAGCACGGAATAACTCTCTTTTCTTTTAAGTGATCTTTCTTTTACCTAATTTTTAATGAATTATAGAAAACATTAAGTATGCTACTGATGCTTTTACAGAAGTACTTATATGACACTTTCATTCTGTTTTTAGACTCATAATCTGAATTAATTATGAATGATGCAAAGATTATAAATGATTGGGTTGTCTTCTGAAAATGTAAATTGATTTTACATGCTTTTCCTCCTGCTTTTTCTAAAATAGACTTAATGTTCCAAGCTGAAACATCTGCTTTCAGTAAAATCCTTGTGCATTTGTCCCATCAAATGCACTTGTAATACATAATTTCTCTTTTGTTTGCAGCTATTTCCATACTTTTTCCTTGTCTTTGTTTCAGACTTATAAAAAAGGAAGTTAAATCCTTTGTCCATCTGAGGCATATTGTAATTTTCCTTGGGATGGTGAACCTCAAAGCTTGGGATAAAGTGCAATAGACATAATTTATCACCTGGAATGAGATGTTCACTTGGGACACATGAAACCTGAGTGAGATCTGCCACTACACCAGTAGGTCTGTTCCTGACAGAAAAATGTAAAGAAGGGGTTACATCCTAATTCCCTTGGCTTAACGTGGTATGAGGAAACCAGTGTGTCACTCTGAAGTTTGCCTCTGCAGGCATTGTTGTGCACTAAGAGGGCATTTGTACAACAGAAACCAAAGACTTCTGTATAAAGCAAACATCACGGTGACTTGTTTTCCCATAGCACAGAGAAAAGATACAGAAGTTCCTTTCATCTCTTCCCATTTCAACCAATTCTGCATTTCAGGGAGAGAAATCAAGGACATCAGGTATTTCCACTTCATTAGAAGAGGAAATGGGAGAAACTTTTTGTTTGCTACATCTGACTACTTGCAGTGGCTCAGAAGGGTCTTTGGCAGAGTTAAAAGAGGAGTAGAGGCTGTCCCTTTTGCAAATAAAAATCTTCCAAATCTTCTTTGTCTTCATATCCATGCCAAAGTTAATAAATCAGCCAAAGAGTGAGAAAGGGTCAAGCTGAATGTGGCAGTGTGTACACACAGGCTTTTCAGTGGATTCCAGGAAACTTATGTATAAACATGAGACAAAAGCAAAACACAGCCTGCAAAAAACGAACAAAAGTTCAATTACAATGCTCTCTTTTTTTTTTTTTTTTTTTTTTTTTTTTTTTTTTTTTTTTTTTTTTTTTTTTTTTTTAAATTCTACACCAATTCAGCTTTCAGTGAAAGTAGCTTGCAAGTAAAGCTCAGAAATAATTTACGGTTGCATCAGAAAGTCCAATTTTTTTTATTTTTCCTTTTTAGTTTTTCATGGCTTCCACCTCCCACCAAACTATTTTAATAACCTAGTTGCAGACTAAGTAGGCAGTTGCCTGGAACTGTCACAGCTTTAATACCTACATTTCTTTGAGAAGTTTGCAGATCATTCTGTTGAGAGGAACAAGGAATTATTAAGGGCATTCACTAAGCAGCAGCTGCTAATTCCCCTTCCTTCCCCTGTACAGTCCCAGAAGGATCAGAAAATTCAGTCTTTAAGCCATGTCTCCAACTTCTCTTTCCCACCCTCCTGAACATTATCAATGATTCAATCCAATATCAACTCTTCAACCTATCTCCCTATCTTTCCCATAGCACAGAACAGCTTTAACACAATGCTTTTGGAGCAGGTAAATTTAATTTTTCTCATGTTTTTGAGAAGCCAAGCCAAGATTCAGGTAAATATTCAGATTTCCTGAAGACCTTTTGAATCCTGGAAAGGAAAATAAAAGAGAGCTTTTTATTTTTTGTTTAATTTACCCAGTATAGATTATGTTGTCTGTTGGTTTTTATTTTGTTCTAAGATGATTTCATTTTCCAAGGCTACACTCGAGAAACTATAAAAATCTGTAACATTTATTTTAAAATACTTTTAGTATTTCCTGCTAATCAGTCCCGAATTTGTTGGTGTTTACTTATCACTATAAATTTATACTGTATAATGTGCTTGTTATGTTGATTTCATCTGTACTACTCCATACAGCAAGTCTTCATGGTGCATTACATTTTTTGAGACCTTTATCCATAAACATTCCTATAACATGCTGCCATTTGCAAAATATCTTGAATTTAGTTTTTCTGTTTTTCTTTGCGTGTATAAAAACAAAATTGAAGAAATAAGATATAAAAATTGTGAATCAGCTGACAAATCAACTGACAAAGTTAACATGAGATTTTCTTTTTTTTTTTTTCCAGTATTCTGGAAAAAGTCAGAAATTACAGTCCTGACTGGTTTTTGCATTAAAAACTAAATGTAATCAAGAGAAAAATTAGGATAGTTTCATTACATCATTTGAATGCTTTCCTAAATTGAAAGTCTAAACATAATTTTTTTGTAACAGCCCCGCGTATAGCATGAATGATTATCTTTGCAACTCATTCATACCATGATCACCTGTTCAGTTACCTTGTGTCACATCTAAATCTTGGGAGCTAGTGTACCCATCACTTCTGGAAGTGACTGAAATGTCACATTCCCATGGAAAATAAGAATATAGTGAGCAAAGCTGGAGGCAGTAGCTGCTCTAGTTGACGTTTTTGATATTTTTGGTTTTCCTTTATTGGTAACTGTTTTCTCAATTTTATTTTTCAATAAATAAAAAAGGTTGTTTTGCAGTTCTACACCACATTTCCTGCCAATGTTACTCTCTTTTATTGTGATTAGAATTTTACATTAAGTGTTAATGCTTTTTACTAAGAAGCACATTAATTGTATCATCTAGTTTCAATTAGCTCTAATAGAGTGCATGTATAACTGCAGAGTCTATTGTGCATGTCCTCACATAGACGGAGAAATGGAGTAAAAGCTATTATTTTGATGTCCTGATAAATTATGTTCCATATTGTGGTAGATTAACAAAATGCATGACTAATGTCCCATGTACACATGAGCTGTGACAGCATTTCTGAGTGTTAATAAGTCTGAACATTGGCTGATGTCCAGTTTCTTTTTTTATGGTAAATGCAAATTAAGTCTCCATCTTCTCATTATATTTTGTAATTTAGTTCTAAATGCTCAAATCTAGTTATTGTTGTTGGCAACTTTTATACTGTAGCTCTCCAGATTGAATTAAAAGTAATAATAAAAATAAAGTAATGATTATATCTAGATTGCAGCCTGAAGACAGTTGTTCTTTCTGAAAGCACATTGCAAAATTGCACATAAACAAATTAGTGGCTAAAGGCAGCACTTGTTTGAAGCACAGTGGACTTAGAGATACTGAGTTTGTTTGCAAACTTCACAAGTATTCACACCAACAAAGAGATTTTTCTGTATAACAGAACATTAGTATCAGAAAATTATGTTACTGTTTTGATACACAAAGAAAAACCTTGGTTTTTGCAGCTGTGAGGTACAACTGAGACTAAGACTATGGAAGCGTGCTAAGAGCACTGACATCAGAATAAGGACATGGTTGGCTGCAACCCTGTAAGACACGTCAAATAGTAATTGTAAGAGTTGTTTAGAGACCACTGGATAGTGCAAACTGATCTGTTCCCTACCACCACTAGGAGGACCATGATGCTTTTCTTAGACATAGAGTACCTGGAAACTTTGCTTCTTTTTCTTGTTAATCTGAAATCATAACATCTTGGAATAGAATGGCCTGGATTGGAAGGGTCCTTAAAGATCATATAGTTACACACTGCCCGCCATGGACAGGGATACCTTTCACTAGACCAGAATTCTCAGAGCTCCATCCAGCCTCACCTTGAACACTTGAACAGGAATGGGGCATCCACAGCTTCTCTGAGAAACCTCTTTCAGTACCTTACCACCCTCACAGTAAAAAATTTTTGCTTCCAAGCCCGGATGATACTTGGTTTGCAGAAGCGTTACATAATGCGAGTTCATAAAATAGTTGTCACAGCCTGGGCTGCTCAGGCCAACTCTGGACACAGACATGATCTACGTACAAATATGATTAGTCCAAGGTACACAGCAGATGTGGTGTATGGAATATTTGGTTTCTACACAGAAAATAGTATTGTCTTTAGTATCTGCCATTGAGTTCAGGATCATGTTTTAATGGTACTCTTGTTTTTCTGATGTGACAATCTTAGACATTCTAAAAATATTTACTGACTCCTGGAGTACCTGTGCAATAAAGAAGTAGGAGCAGAGGACAACCTCATTTGTCTGAGAGGAAGACCAGTTCTTGGATTGACAGGGGACTGCAGTGAATCTTTGCATGAAGAGAACAATGACCTAGACCTTTAACCTGGTGCAAATAAATATATGAAGAAGGGCATTTTACACAAGTTGAAAACTGTGCTTTGATTCTACATCTGAAGCCATCCTAAGTACAATGCAGATGAGAGGCAGGTGTAGCGGGTACAGTGTGATTGGGAAGCAGCGCACCTATGACTGTGGCATAGGATACAGAAATTATTCATTTTGCACTGTATTTTGCAATCCAACATTGTGTGATGCAAAACACTGCTTCCCTTATAGTGCAATAGACATGCTCAGACTGCTTCGAAGTATATTTGTGATCCAAATATTCAAGGTGTGCCACATATGAAAGGCATAAAAAATCATAGTGCTTTTCCTTGAGGTCAGTGGTTTGGTAATGCTGAAAGAGACTACGTCTAATGGTAAGGCTGGAGCCCTAGAAGCCACCCTGGTAAGACTATTCAACCCATGTCTAAATATTTGACAGCTGGGCCATAACATACAGTGACTTATTAGTTACTGTTAGTTTGCACCTATCAAACATCAGTGAACACTGCAAATAAGTGCTGCTGCTGTTAACCCAGAGAATGAGATCAATTATACACATATCTTCTCAAAAAGCTCATCTTTGAAACATCTTCACAGTTGATTGGTGAATGATGAACAAATTAGCAAATTGAATCTGACAGAGTAATACTTCACTAAGCATTCTTAACCATTTTTTCATTTCAATATGATTCGAAAGAAAATAGAACAGTAAGGGGGAAAAAGGATGGGAATACAGTTTATTCTATGGGCAAGTACTCCCAGCTACTTAAAGGACAAGTCAAAGGTAAAAACTACTTAACAGTTTTAATAATAAATGGATATTGCATGTTGTAGAGGTAGCAAATTATTTCCAAGACAACACAGTTGTTGAAATTTAGCTATTTGACAGAGAACAGAACCTCTGAAGGGCTTTTGAGTTTGTGCTGGTGGAACTATAATTGAAGCAATGAATAGGCCAGAGCTTACTGAGACTTATTAACTGCATCACCTGTTCTGCATTATTGCTACTGCTCTTAAGGCTTTTAACTGTGCATGTTTTCCTCAAGAGGAACATATATAGTTTTCCAAGAAGTCTTTTCTTACCAGTCTACTTAAGATCTTCTACCTGAGAGCCAGTGTGGTTTCCGAGCCAACAGAGGTACCACAGACATGGTATTTGTTCTCAGACAACTGCAAGAGAAGTGTCGGGAACAGAACAAAGGACTCTATGTTACCTTTGTTGATCTCACCAAGGCTTTCGATACTGTGAGCAGAAAAGGTCTGTGGCAGATTTTGGAACGTTTAGGA
>NW_020956695.1:14943-52691 GCF_003031625.1 Empidonax traillii | reverse complement strand
ATCTATAACGCTGCTGCTGCTTTCGAGAACACACGCAGGATCACTCTCGAGGAGAAAAGACAACGCAGAAAGAATCGTGTCTTGTCGATATCACCTGGAGAGTCTTTCTGCTGTACGTTCTGCAACCAGACTTGTCTATCTCGCATTGGCCTTTTTAGCCATCAGCGTGCTTGTAGCAAGCGTGGGTAGAGCCCCTCTCAAATCTTCGTTCGCGAAGCCTAGCCATGATGATGATGATGATGACTTAAGTGTCTAAACATTACCTAAGTGTAGACTCATCACCTTTATCTAGGGAAAAATAAGCCTCTGGAGGGACTGTTTCAACTCCTCCTAAAATATGAATCTAAGATTAACTGGTCTCCAAAAGTGTCATTTCTCATCACTGGGTTTAGGAGAAACATAGGGTGATTAATGACTTATATGTGTTTTGAGATAAAACTTACTACTGGTATGTTTTCATTTAAGATTAGTACACAAACAGTCTCACATAATGGCAGAAGTAATGGCCCTATTTGTATTCTAGAAAATTGTCACTGAGATAAGAATGGGCAGATATGCTCTATTTTCTTTTAGACTGTTCTGTGAAAAAACATTTACCTGTGATTAAGTTCTGGTCTTTTTTAAGTAAAAAGACTAACTATTATGTTTTATGACAGATTTATTCATGAGTAGATAGACCTTTTTTTTTTTTTTTTTTCCCCTTAAATTGTAAGTTCTCTTCAATATGTTGCAGAAACTTTAGCATTCTAGTAATGAACATTTCTAATTTGAAAAGTTGTGATAGAATCTGAGTATATGGACTGGGATTATCTACAAAGGTGAAAAGGAGGACTACATTTTCTTCCTCAAAGAGCCTTTGTTTATGATGAACAAAGTTTTTGAAAGCAATCACTGTAATTGAATTGAGAAATCATACACAAATTTCATTGTAACATTTTATGCCATAAACCTATTCCAGCAAAACATCCAAAGTTAGTTGTCCCTATTGAAAATCACATCTAAATAGACCAAACCTGAAAACATCTAGTTGAAATACACATCTCTGGTATCTAGTTCACCTGTAACATATAGGTTTTCATATATAACATTTATTATTTTAGAGATGCATCCCACCCCCCAACAAATTCAATGTTTCTTCCTATCAGCTAGCCACAAGACATAGGCTCTGATTAGTCAGTGGGTATTTTTGCATGTGAATCCATATGACATTCCTTGAAATAATTTTGAATACTTCTATTTTATTCCTATATTGCATTTCTATAATGCTCCAAATCTATTAAGTTTATGAACCTCCTTCCTTCTTTTCAAAAACATTTTTGCTTATTTTATTACAGATCATACTTTCATAGTTAATCATCAAAGAACTATCTCAGCAAATATATAAATGCTTAATAGTCATAGTTTAGAACTATAAATATTAATGAGATCATTCATCTGAATTCAAGCACTGCTTTGTGTTTCTTCCTTTCCCTTTCATTGTCAAATCTTATTCGAGTCAGAACTTCCTAAATCGTGGTCTACAATACTTTTTTTCCTGATTTAAAATTACATATTGCACTCCATGTTGCTAATCCTATTTTACAGCCTTATGCTTTTTAAAGGAGCAAGTGATTGTGATTTAAAGTGCATTGAAATTCTGGTTATGTTGAAAGTTGTGACATATCAAGTAAGGAGATGAAAAGGGAAGTCTTCAGGGCAGAAAGGACAGTCATATCTGATGCAGGTGAACCAGATACACAAAAAATATTTCATGGGTTTTTTTAATAGAAGGATTTTACAGTCATATAAGAACACTTCCACTGGAAGTCATTCATTAAAATCAGTTCTGTATGCTTATGTTTCAAAACTCTACAGTCTGAGAAGTGATAGCTTCCCATCACAAGCAGAAGCAAATGATCTTATTTTATTAAAATAATTAATTCAAATCTTATTTAAATTTATGAAATGGAAAGGGAGGATTCCAAGTCAATTTGCAGCATGCTTTGTTTAGCATCAAAACTAGAAAATCAAGGAAATCAATTACAAATTCTGTATCAGTAATGACATTTTCTTTTATCTACCTTTTCTCTTTAGATGCATAGGTTTTCTGAGCAAGAACTCTCTGTGTCTGCATATTGATAAAGTACCTAACTCAAAGTATCTTCTAAGTGATGCTTTTAATAAAAATAGTAAACCATCGTCTGAAAACCTGTCTTGAAGTAAAAGCTTGGATCAGTAATTTTTCCTGATTATATCCTAGAGTAAACTTTGATTTTGGAAATTTCTGGGGTAAGTTTTTAACAGATCAAGAAAGATGAGGTTTCCATCTTGCATTTGAGCATCTGCAGTTACACAAAATTGCATGGGTCTTAGATTGTTTCTTCTACTGTTGTTAGAAGAATATTAATGTTCAATATTACAATTGTCATCTGAATAGTACTTTATTTTAGTTATATATATGCTCCACGAAAAGAAGCATTTAAGTATGGGCAGTCCCTGATATGAGTTAGAAATACAGTAAAATCTTTTTTCAGTTATTGTCCTGAATCAACCCCTATGACTGAAGGCCTATTTCTGATCTTTTTGGAATTCTTCCTGTTTCTATCAGCTCAGGAAACACATCTCAACACTCATTCTTTCAAGATCAGTGACCTAGGGTCATTTTACCATTCAGCTGTCTGAGAAGAACTGAAGCTGCTAGACACAACTGAGTGGGAGGGATTCTGATGCTGGTGAAGTGTTTTGCCATATTTTGCTAGTTAGAAGCTCAGTTTTCTCAAACAGGCCACAGGCAGCAGTTGGGTTTATTTAGATTCATTTTCATTTATTCTTTGTAACATATTGTTATTGCCAGCTCCCTTTGTCTTTTCTGATAATAAGTAACTTTAAATCCTCATGCTAATTTTTTTTCGGATGGTATAGAGAAGAGGTAATTTTGAGTGTGCTTCTTTTCTAGACTCCCACAAACAGATGTCCTTTATACTTTAATACTTTCTCTCTGGGAGCTGTGCTGATGAAATGAGTTAGCAGTGTGTTGCATGTTACCATTGTCATCATGTACAAGTTTATTAGTGTGTGATATCCGCCATGTGCATTGGTCCAGGACACCATGCAGTACCATGCTAGGGGTTTTTTTATTAATTCATACTCTGTAGAAGGGAACATGGCAAAGACTGCAGCAATGTGGAAGGTTTGAAAGGGCTGGCATGAACTAAACAGGGTAATAAGAAAATAACCCAGGCAATCTAGAGGACAGGAAAAAGGCAGGAAGGCAATTTTTGTCCCTGTCTGCAAAATTTCAGAATTTCCATTCAAAAGCAAATGACATTAAATTTCTGGAGCATTTTTTGGTTTGCCTTCATAGTGGAAAAAGCCTATGTCACAAAAATTATGCTCCTGCAAGGCCAAAACCTAGGATCAAGAAGCTAAGGAGCTGTATGAGATTATATCCCTGGTCATCTTACCCGATGAAAAGGTCACATCTCATTATCCTACATGTCATATTCATGCCCTGCTTATTTCCTTCATCCTTTATTTCAAGAATAAGTCAGAAGCCTCTCCTGAACTCAAGAGGCAAGTCAAAAGAGCAAAATTTGCTGCTGATCAAGCTTGTGAGTAAAATGCATTTGGATTCTGAAAAAACTGTATTTCTTCAATGAAAAACATTTTTTTGAATATTCTCTGCATCTCATAAATTTATTACTTCAGAGCTATATGTCATTGCAGATTTCTGTATTGAGAGAATGAAACAAATGAAAATATATATTAACACCATGCCCTAAACAACTGGGCTAATCTCAGGGTCCCATGTACCTAGTGTCACATTCACTTTGTGAGAACACAAGTCAAATTCAAAGAAGCTGAGTATTCATATTTTATAAGGTAAACAAAATAGGAACTAAATTATATCTGAACAGTTTGCATCAAGAGAGTCTGGAAAGTATCTGTGCATTAGTTGGTACTTGAACTATATCGTTCTAATTACTTGCACTTTGTAACATTTTACCTTCATATTGCAGTAACATTTCTTCCCTCAGTGTGTAATCATAGAATCATAAAATATCCTGAGTTGGACAGGACCCACAGAGTTCATTCAAGTAAAACTTCAGGCCCTGCAGAGGAGAGCTCCCAGAAACACATCATGTGCCTGAGAGCATTGTCCAGGTGCTTCTTGAACTCTGTCAGGCTTGGTACTGTGACTACTTTCCTGGGGAGCCTGTTCCAGTGCCCAAACACTCTGTGCCTGAAGAAGCATTCCTTAACCTAACTTAAACCTCCTCTGGCACAGCTTCATGCTGTTACCTCAGGTCCTGTCACTGGTCACCATAAAGAAGAGATCAGTGCCTGCCCCTCTGCTTCCCCTCTTGAGGAAGCTGTAGGCTGCTGTGAGGTCTTCCCTCAGTCTCTTCTCCAGGTTAAACAAGCCAAGTGAGCACAAGGGCTTCTCGTATGGCTTCCCCTCAAGGCCCTTCACCATCTTTGTTGCCCTTTTTTGGACACACTCTAATAGCTTTACGTCTGTCTTATATTATGGTATTCAAAACTGCAAGCAGTACTCAAGGTGACCACTACAACATTAATTCTGAGTGTGAACTGGAGACTTTGTTTAACTTCTTGTGTCTATACATTGTAAAGTACTTATTGTAGTGAGTTCATTAATTTGAAAAGAAAGTTATGTTATATTTTAAAGGTGGATTCAAATAGTTTTATTAAAAATAAAGCAGTGGCTAATGACAATTAAATGTAAATTAATCAAATCTCATAATTTTTACCTTTTCTTATAAAGCCTCACTATGCCTGAGCCCCAGGACTATGTCTAAAAATTTATTGCTTCTAAACAAGAATTGTGCCAAGGACACCCACAAGTCCATATTAGCACAGACTGTTCAGATTGATCATTGTTACGTGATAGGTTGATTCTTTGCATATTCTTTGGGTTTTTTTCGAGTTATATAATGTGTACAATGTATATAATGTGCCACTAGGGAAAATCTGTAAGGTTTAGTTAAATGTTGAACTCCTGGGAAACTCTCACATTTCATTATTCTTTTCCAGAAACTATCAGCGATGGAAAACTGTAAAACCATTTTGGTCATGTGTAGCCCTGTAAATAATTTAAAGATGCTCATTTAAATCGTGGGCATAACGGTTAACAATTACTGTGAGTGAAACCAGTCTTATGAAGGGACCAGTTAGATCACACCTTAATACTAAATTTTCTAGTTTTTGTCATCTTGCTGCAGTTTTAAGAATTAAAAGGGAAGAATCTTCTCCATGGCTTTGATATCCAAATGGTCACAGCCATTTGGAACATGTGCACCTTCTGAAATGATGCTTATTTAATTAAAAAAATTGAAATGTTTTTGTTTGGGTTTTTTTGTTTGTTTAGTGTTTTTTTATATACAAAGAAATGCATTAGCACTAGTAATGAACAGTTTTCTAGGAAATAAAAATATTTCTATGAATCACTCATAGAACATTTATGGAATTATTTATAATGATATTGTGTTTATGAAGCATTTTCTCAGAACATGCACATGTGAATAAAAAAATACTGGCAGTAGCACATAAACAATTGCAAAATTATATTTTGTGTTCAAGTGGAATTAATTTCCTAGAATGATCATTACTGAGGTAATACATGACAATCCAATTATAACTTTACATTTATGATATCTTCCTTATAGGTTGTCACACTAAAAGTCAAAGGTGTAAGATATTTATATAAACTAATTTAAACTAAATTCAGTAATAGAGACTAGGAAAACAAAGACAGGCTTTGTCTTTCATTGGAAATTTAACAACTGAAACTGCAACTCACATGAAAATAGTTATTTCCTTCAAAAATTCCTGTAATAACAAAAAGTATTTGAGCCAACACAAATTAGAGATATTAAACCTAAATCATTGCCTTGGTTCTTGCAATACAAATTCACTTCTGGGCACATTTAAAATGGAATATAGTATCTCCTCCAAATTGTATTAGATAAAGTCATGGACTATTACACTGTTGTCATTCATCCCATTTCAATGAAAAAGCAATTACTTATGGCAGATTAATGCAAAAACTGCCCATAATCACAGTAGGTTAGGTTGAGAGTTTATTAGAAAAATACAAGCCATTTAAATTAACCCAAATGACCAGCATGTCAGTTCAAAAGAAACATGTGCTTTAATTTGTTGAACTGTAACCTTTGCTGTATTAGAAAAATACTTTGACACAAACACTTTACAAATGTCAGCAGAAAATCCATACTCCATTTCTTCACATTGGTTTTGTGACACAGTGTTTGCTGATATTCGTCAAGGGATAAGTTAGGATTGATTTCCTTCCACCCTTACTCTTTTCTCTTGTATTATGGGGAATTAAAGGGCAAAAATTACCTATTTTTTTTCACAGACCATTCATATGGATATGCTACAGTAGGTAAACTTAACTGCTGCCTGGAACTTAAAGGTCAACAAAATCTCTCAAAAAGGTTTCAGTTAGAGAAGGCCAGAGCATCCTAAGACTGAAAAACAAAAGTAATGCAGAAAACTGAAGAACCCACTTGCTGAAAATAGCTTGATTTAAAGAATCAGTATTATTACTTGTTTTAGGATAAAATCTCTTAATTTTCCTAACTGTTTCCATCTGTCCCTCAAAAAAATCTTGTCACCATAATATTTAAAGATTTATACACTGGAGGTTTGTTCCCCTGTTGAAATAATGTTGCCTTTTTGCTAATGCATTTTGAATTGAATGAGAAGGTATGATAAAGACACTTTGTAAATACCATTAAAACCAGTTCCTATGAATGACTCAAGTATATGAGTTTCTTCATTTCCATGCCTATAGCTTCAAGTATCTGACCATGAGCTGCTAGCATACCTGACAAATAAACATGCATATGTTATGACCCAGCCTTGAGGCAGAGTAACTGAGGTTCTTGTTAATTGGTCCCTTGGGGCAGATTAGAGTGAAACAATACTGAATGACCATATATATATGGCAGGTTTATTTTATAATAATTTGGTTGTGATGGAAAGGGTTATTATCTATAAAAGTATAGCAATATAAAATATAAAAATATCACTTAAGATAATGTATAGGGAAAATAAAGAAATAGAAATAAAGAATAAGAATAGATTCTGGAAAGATATCACCACCCATGAATTCTCAATTTAGATGTCTATTCGTTGAAGTGATGGTCACAGTCTTTATCTGTCAGATGTGTAGGAAGCCCATGAAACAAAAAGTTCAGTGTCAATATATACATTCAGTTTCAGCTGGAAATGCCCAGGTACCTTCCCTGGAGGACGGGTCAGAGTTTTACACTGTAGAATGCAACACTGTGAATCATGTGCAGTCATCCAGTTGAAGGCCTCAGAAGTGGGCACTCTAGGTAATGTTTATTACCTCTTCTGAGACATCATAGCTGTTTCTCATGTCACCAGAGTTGGCCCAGTTAAGCCTTATCAGAAGGGATGAACACTTTCAGGCCCACCTTTAAGTGTCCCAACAACTCCTCTGGTTGGGTAGGGGGAGTTTTATACCTGAGCCTCATTGGGAGGGAGGGCATTGGCATGACTGTGCTGTTTCAGAAATATTTTTCTTGGAGAAAGCTTTTAAGAAACATTAAATGGTTTTGTTCAAGAAAGAAATCAAGAAACTGCAATGCAGAAAATTACTGTCTTTCACAACATAACAGATACAAACCAACAAAGCCATGTATTTCATGTGAATGTGGGTCTTTACCTCTTTATAGTCCTTCAGTCACAAGGAAGCAATGTAGTAAAAATCAATATTCATTTTTACTACATACCCCAACTTAACAAAGCTTCATTGATTCAAATGGACTTATACATTATTACTCCAGGAGAATTTCTGGAATGGTTACATAAAGATTCTGTCTCAAGGGTTTTTTTTTTCATCTATTGATAAAGATGGGTATTATGAGCATTCTGAGCAACAGATGAGGTAGATGGAGAACTAAGCCTTTGATCCAAACATAGAAAGAATATAGGTGTATTGAAAAAAAAATAGACTAACAAAAAATGCTGTATATATGTCTAAAATAACTATTAAGAGTGAGGAGCAAAATCGTTTAGAAGGTAGTTTTGTTCTGCAAATTTAAAGGGAAAGGGGGAATGATTACTTGTTTCTAAAAATTCCCAGAAATTACTATCACAGATTCTGCACTAGTCTTTCCTGACATATGAATTTCATGTTACTATGTCCCTTACTGATTGTAGAGAAAGTTGTCATAGGCTTGTATTTTTTAATGAAATTTAACGAAATATTTGCCTGTGTTGAACATTGACTACAATTAGGAAACAAAAGAATTTTTTTCTGCTGAGGTACACATATTAAATACATGTAGCCTCTAAAGCCATCTGTGATAGGATAAACCAAAGGGATTCCCACTTCTTGCATGGAATACTTTTATATTCAGGTATTGAAAAGAAGAAAATATAATGTAAGGGATACAGATTGTAGAGTATAGAGATAGACAGTACACTGGTTCAGGTGACTACTGGAATTTCAACTACCAGTTGAATACAGCTCGTTTCAGTTAAAAAAAAGGTGACCCATGGGTTTTCAAAACCATAAAGACAATAACAAAGTCTTACTTGAGACATCATTGTGCACTTTTGCTTTCTGAATGCCATTATTCTCAATGCAAAATAATGAGGAACTCAACAAAATGAAGAAATCCTCACTGAAAAAAAAGAAAAAAATTGTTTCTTTCCTTGCAATAGAAAATGACATACGAAGTTCCAGTGCTCTTTTCAAGAGGGCAATGGACCTTTGTAAAAAGTTTACTTTGGTTGAAAGACCAAGCAGCTTAAGTATTTATTTCCCAGGATGCATATTACCATATTGCTTAATAGATGTCAGTGATGTGATACTTGAACCTTTTTGATTAAGCTCCTGTTGAACTTTAGACTGCAATAATCAACTGTCTGTACAATTAAAATTTTAGATTATTTAAGAAGTCTTCAGAAGCACAGATATTATAATATGAGATGATTATTGTCGTTGTTATGAAAGAGTCTGCTGAATCCGGTGGGAATGTTCATCAGCATCCTGTAATCAACAGCTACGGAGAATGCTTAATTACAGTTATTTAGGTGACACGTTGATGCAGTAGTACTGGTGTTGAAAGCAGAAAAGTTGCATGAATTATCGCTTGTAGCCATGTGAGAAGATATTAAAAGGCATCAATATCAATGTAGAATGTCTGACTATGTGGCTGTTTTTACTAATTTGTCTTACTACTAAACCACCGTGCTCAGCATAAAAGACCATTTGGTTTACATTTTTTCCTATCTCTGATATTTATTCAGAAAACAAATTATTACATTGTATTTGACTATCCAGATTTAAATGTTCATGATCTATCTAAATAGTTTTGATGGATAAACTATACAAAAGAAAATGAAGTACAAATATGGATAATTCTTGTAACTCCAAGATTGTTTTTTAGCATAATTTTCCTGACTGGATTAGGTGTTAAAACTGGACGAAGAAATTATGAATGCATGATTTTTATATTCATGAATGTTATATAGTTAAATTCATATAAATTAGTAAACCATTGTTTTTGGTTACTACTTAAGTGCTTCTGGACTGTGATCTTTTAAGGACGAGGCTCATCAGACAGTAGTAAGTTTTGCTTTGACTTAGGAAATTCTTGTAACTTTTATATTGCATCCATGAATGAACACAAATGTTTATATTCCACTCTTCATGTAACAAAAACACACTTTCAAGTCTTATAAATACTAACTTTCAACTATCAAATTTGGGGTCCATGTGAAACCAGTGTTCAGTATACACAATCTAAGAATTTTTAATGTTTTTATGTACTTTTTACAATCCCATTTCACTATTTAAATTTTTGTAGTGTAAATCTTTAATTTTATAATAAACTGTACATATAGTTTAAAAGGAACTGGCAATTAAATCTGAAATTTCCTGACCATCATAAATAGTACTATTATTTAGTAAATAGTACTGTTTATTCGTCAGCCTGATTTTATGTGCACATTATACAGTATTTTGCAAGAATTAAAAAAGTTCTTGACCCTAAAGTAACTTGAAACACTGCAAATGTCATGATCCTCTAGTGCTTTCCTTTACATTAAATGGAGATATTTTGTGGGAGACTTACTGAAATCTTAACCTTTTTCTGGAATTTTTCCTTAGTGTAAAAAGGTTTCCAGTGAAAAGGAAACTATGTTTTCCTATGTTTACATAGTCAGCTCAGTTTCTAGGAAGATTTTTTTTTTTTCTCTCCCATCATATGATTAACTTTACAAAGGTCTTAATCTGCCATCTGCATGCAGACTATCTGAGCATCTGAAACTGAGAATGCAAAGTGACATTTTCTCAAAAGGCACTAATTGAGTGCAACATATTGCAGAGGAAACAGGGAAAGCTTCAACCTCTCCCTGTCATTTTGAGTATCTACCTACTCAGGAACTATAATTAGAAAAAGTACCTGAGTAGTTTAATAATTTTGACTAATCAGAACCTTTAACCCTGTTCTTTAACACTAGGCTGTATTTTTTTTCCCATTGAAATACAAATATATAGTAGCTCATTTGTTTTATATTGCAGTTGAAATTAAAATTTTCTTATCTAAAATTAAAATTGAATTGTTTTTTCATCTGAAAGCTATTCATGTATAAAAAAATGGGAAGGAGGGAGTGAATAGAGGTTTTCTTTCTTTGCTGTATGTGTTCATTCTTTATGTTGAAAAAAGCACTAATGAAAAAAATTTAGGACAAGGATGGAACAATGAAAGTATGGTTCATGTGTGTTGTGATAGATATGATTTGTTCCTCTGTCTGTTCCAACTGAGAGAGAAAACTGCTTCATACCTCACAGAATCACATAATCACAGAAATGCTGAGGTTGGAGGCAAGCTGGTCCAACCCCTTACTCAAGAAAAGTCACATAGAGTCAATTTCCCATGATCTTGTTCAGGTGGCTTTTGAATAACTCCAAGAATGGAGACTCCACAAGTCCTCTGAGCAACCTGTGCTAGTTTTCAGTCACCTTCACAGTAAAAAAAAAAAAAAAATCTTCTGGTGTTCAGAGGCAACCTCCAGTATTCAATTTGTGCCCTTTGCCTCTTGTCCTATCACTGAGTAAAACTGAAAAGATCCTGGCCCTGTTCTCTTTGCACACTCCCTTCAGATGTTTATACACATTGATGATATCCCCCAAGAGCCTTCTCTTCTCCAGGCTGAACAATCCCAATAACCATTTTCCTCATAGGAAAGATGCTCCAGTTCCTTAATCATTTTTGTGCCCTTTCACTGAATTATCTCTAGTATGTCTGAATCTCTTTTGTACTGTGGAGCCCAGAACTAGATGCCTTGCTCCAAGTGCCTCAGCAGTGAGAATGGAGTGGGTTGACCTGCTGGAAATACTTCTAATGTAACCCAGGACACCACTAGCCTTCTTTGCTGCAAGGACACATTGGTTGCTCATGTTCCATTTGGTATCTACCAGGACTTCCTGGGTCCTTTTCTACCAAGATGCTTTTAGGCTGGGTGGCCTCCAACATGTACTGGTTCATAATGTTTTTCCTCCCAGGTTAAGGACTATTTTACTTTTCTTTGTGACTTTCATGAGCTTCCTTCCCGCCTGCCAGTTTCGCCAGCCTCTTGAGGACCCTTTGGATGGCAGCAAAACCTTCTGGCAAATCAGTCACTCTTCTCAGTTTTTGGGACATTAGCAAACTTGCTTAGGATACCCTCTGTCCTCCCATCCCCACCATTAATGAAGAGGTTAAACAAGACTTCACTCACTACTGACTCCTGGGTACACCACTAGTTCCTGACTTCAACCTAGACTTTGTGCCACTGATTACCACACATTTTGTTGATTTTGTAATCACTTGCTTACAGGACTGCTGGTTATTCTGTCCCTTCTCTATCATTCTTAGTTTAAATCCCTGCTGATATCAGCCGTGGTCTTGGTGAAAATAGCTTTTCCCTCCTTTGTGAGGAGGATCCAATATCTCCCAAACAGACATTGATCTGTAAGCAGGTCATAGAACCCCAAACCTGAAGGACAACAGCAGTTCTTCAGCCAATTGTTGACTTGTCCTATTAATCCTCTTCTCACACCCTTTATTGTTGATGTCAGGATTGAGGAAAACACCACCTGAGCTCTCAAGCCCTTGACTACTGGTCCCAGAGCTCTGTGGTCACTTTTGATACTGTCTAGTTTTTCAAACGAATATCCCCAGGCAGGCAACAAACCTACAGATATTTGATTGGGTTGACAAATGGGTGCCTCTGTCCCCTGCAGCAGGGAGTTACACATCTGAATCCTCTTCAGATTTGAGAGCAGCAAATCTTTTTGGTGATGCTTGAGTAGATAGATCAAGAATAGTTCAAAATTTTGCTTGTGCATAAAGAAGTAAATAAAAATATATAAAAATACATAAAAATATTCTTAAGGTATCTTAAAAATTACCTTTTGTCCTGTTATCCCACTTTTCCCATGTGTTATGACTCTTTTTAGGGAGCTGTAGTGATACAGGGAGTTTAGTAAACATTTAAGACCAAATATTCTTATCCTTTCTCTCTCTCTATGGTCTCTCTGGCTATGGGATCAATGCTATTGAAGGGTCAGACCAGAAAAATCAATGTTCTGAGTAGACTCTCTCAAAATCTGTGTGTAAGGGAATAAAAGTACCAGGAAAAGGCTAGAACTTTCTACTTGTTTGGTACATTTATTTTTGAGATATACAGTATGATTTTCCTGCCAGGTAGGTTAAAGGTTCAGCTCATTGCCAAGAAGTGTGAATCATTGTACATTTTTGCACTTGGGATGAAGGTTTAAAATCATAATTCCCATTTCCAACCTGGTTATGGAACGTCCTTCTCAGAGAATATATCAATAGAAAGGGAGTCTTGCAAGGTAGCTGACTGATCAGGGGAGAAAACCCTTCCTTCCAGTTCTTGATTCACTTTTTTTTTTTCTGTTTTATATCTCAGATTATAGATTCTGCAAGGAGGAGGAAACAGATTCTCTGAGTACTGCCATAGATACTAGGAAAGGCAAGGTCTCTTAAATAATTTTAGAAGTTGTGCATCACATGGTTGGAGACATATGGTCGTAAAGCGACCAAGTTGCAATAAAGTTTTAGACCTCCTAGAGGACCTTGTCTTTCTAGAAGAGTGGATATCCAGGAGACTTCTATTCAGACCAGAAAAAACTCAGTGAGCTCCATCAAAGTCAGATGACACAGTAGACCTTTCAGATTACAGTCCCAGCTGGAAATATCTAAATATGAGTGCTGGGTTCAAGGAGATTTTTGAAGCCTCATGCTGTTAAAACAAAAAGTAGGTCACAGGAGTACAAGAAATCCAGCTATGCTATCATTAAAGATTGCAGGAGGCTGTGTTGGTAACCTAGATCCTTTTAGGAGTATTTGTTTTATAGTAATCTTTTTTCCCCCCCGTCCCTATGCTTTCATGTCATAGTGGAGATATAACAGGTTTTTTCTCTTTATAGTTATTTTAAATGATTATGCAATTGTGATTTTATACAGAAACCAATGAAAATCATTCAAGCATTTAAGCTGAATGATATTTTTTATATAAGACATCCAGAAAACACATGCAAACTTAAAGAAAAGACAGCCCACAACTTCCTTTGGCAGTCATTTGCAATTGCTAACTGGAAATTTTATGTTGTACTTTTTGTCCTCACCATGGCTGAATGTTTGTCTGAAGACTTTTGAGCCTCCTTTCTAGCAGCTTCCAAATGACTTTGCTGTTTAGTATGTATCTACAGACTTTCTTTCAGTAAATAATAGATAATGTAATCATAATGTTAAATTGAGTCTCTGAGACTTCACCAATTTTATCATCTTTCTCTACTGGTATTATTTAGTTGGGTCTCAAAATGTAAAAAGCAAAAGCTAAAATGATCAATGCAGAATAAATTAGAGATAGTGATCTATCAGGCACATTTTTAAGGGGAAGCATCACTATTATAAAGCACAATTAAAATATAATGGACTCCAGATGCTCCACAATCACAGTGTGTTTACTTTCAAAGCAGAAGACAATCAGACTGAGGAAGAATACGATTGAAATGTCCTATTTCTCCTTTGTGAAATTACTTTGGTACATATAAGCAACTTGTTCAAGGACATTAGTCATGGTTGCTCCTTCTACCACTACTGACTTCATGTATTCACAGTGGTTTGTATATCAAATCCACTGTGTATCTAAGATAATTAAATATCTGATCATATGTAAACTACAAGTTGATAATTGCTTATGATATTTGATAGTTAATGTCCTTAATGTGCTAAATTCACATTTTTCAATATTGAGGTTGGATATTTAACTCTGTATTAAGGCACAGGTATTCCCCTAAATTCATCAAAAGGAGTCTATCTTTTTAGATTTGTATTTGTATTTAGGTTCAGACATATTGTTTCTTCTCCAGAGTCATAAATAATGACTGTTGTCAAACCATATAAATTGTTGCCACAAATCCCATTAGGGATTTTATAGGGTAATCAAATGTTCTGAGATGGCACTATGTTCATAATTTACCAGAGATTCCCCTGCATATACACAGACATACAGTGTTTTGTATTTGTTTTTGAATTCCTTCTCTGTGAACCAGTAGAGAAAAAATAAGAAATGTATGCACAAATAAGGTGTGGAACTCTGTGGAACTGCAGTAGCACTACCAACATGGAACTAACAAGCTTAATCAAGTTGAGTACAATGTTGAATGTAAATTATTTTTTATAACTCTTTCTTGTATTTTCATCCTGCTTTGCAGATATGATCAGGATGACTCAGTGATTGCAATGATGTTTGCTGTATTACAATTTCTTTTGGCTCTTTTTGATTTTATTTTCCAGCCCCAGTGAGACTTACATATCTGTCAAACATGAGGGAGAATTTGATGCTCACCTCATTACTCTGAAGAGAGAGTTTTTAAGGGAGAACCAGCAAAACAAAATACCACAAATCCTACCCGATATTCCTGCTGAGCTTCAGCTGAACCTGCAGTCACTAGCACATTTCCACCTCTGAGCTCTTTGTCTAGCTCTCTAAGGATATCATTAAAAGTATACTGTATACTGTGTATAAGAAAGTGAAAAAGCATAAGATATAGTCTGCAGTAGGCTGTATGCCTTATTTATATAATAAACCAAGTTCGATGACATGTGATGTGACATGGGCTATGGAGAAAGCATCTGCAGTTACACAAATAATAAAAGTCAGTAAAATGTCAAAAACATGTTAGCAATAATTTTGGCTCTTTCAGACCATACAGAATCATATCAGAGTTACAAGAATCCAGAGTTACAAAAAGAAAATCTGTTCCCATCCATTAGGATAAATTGTTAAAGGTGTTTTGGTTAAACATGCTGGCCTGATGCAGCCTCACCTTGAATATTGTCTACAGTTTTGGTCACTGCAATGTAAGACAAATATTAATATATTAGAGAGCATTCAAAGGAGGGCAATGTAGATGGTGAAGGGCCTTGAGAGCCGTATGAGGAATGGCTGTGGTCATTTGGTCTGTTCAGCCTGGAGAAGAGGAGACTGAGGGGTCACATTGCAGTCTACAACTTCCTTGTGAGGGGAAGAGGAGGAGCAGGCACTGATCTCTTCTCTGTGGTAACCAGTGACAGGACCTGAAGGAATGGCCTGAAGTTGGTTCAGGAGAGGTTTAGGTTGGATATAAGAAAAAGGTTCTTCACCCAGAGGGTGGTTGTGCATCAAGAGAAGTTGTTACAATCTGACAAAGTTCAAGCAGCATTTGGATGATACTCTCAGGCACTTAGTGTGACTCTTGGGGATCATCCTGCGCAGGGCCAGGAGTTTAACTTAATGATCCCTTTCAACTCAGCATATTCTGTGATTCTCTGAACTCCCCCCCTTAAATTCTTAGTTCACCAGGTAATTTTTATTTTTTTTTAATAAATACAACTCCCTTCTTCTTGAACTAAGAACTTGAAAATTTTGTGCTTAACTTTGTGTAACTATATCACAATCAGCTTTTGGGTAATACAGGTTATGCATTATGAAAAAATTCAAATCAGGTCAGTCACTGTGTAAAAATGCATACTGATATTACTTGAAATGGGGGAAGTTAAGTAGCTACATAAATATTTGTACCATTTTTCTAAACTTTGCAATTGGTATTTTCCTAAGAAGAAAAAAACCCAATAGTGCTAAGGTTAATGAACATGTTAGATAAAAATTTAATTTGAAATAATAGTTGATACATATGTTGATTTTCATGCCAAGCTTGTCAAATAGGGGGAGATTAATCCAATATTACTTTATGCTTCTAGAAGGTAAGTGTCTTAACACAAATTAGTAGTTTAGGTTGTCTCGGAAATCAACACAGAAAGATTTTATGTGACAATTCACCTCAGTCTATAATAAATATATAAAAGTAATGTAGTCATATTCTCTTGAGCAGCCTCTCTGCCTAGGTTATTAATAACTAATTTCTCATCCTTCACAGAGCCTTTAAAAGTATAGGTATTTTTCATGCTGTTACATGAGCCTGTCAAGTGCATGTACATTTGATTTTGTGCACGAAATGTGCTCATAGGTTGGAACATCTGATTTTATAGATCAGTGTTATCAGAGTGAGCTTTTTGTGACAACCTATTCATCTTGAAAGACTTTATCCAAATGCAAGGAGATGCTCTCAGTGACAATTGTTACTCTTTATTCAAAATGTTACACAGAAAATAGGACATTGTCAGACATTTAATAGATCCTCACGGAATCACAGAATATGCTGATTTGGAAGGGACACACAAGGATTACTGAGTCCAAATCCTGACCCTGCACAGGACTGTCCCCAGGAGTCACACCATGTGCCTGAGAGTATCATCCAAATGCTTTTTGAACTCAGTCAGGCTTGGTGCTGTGACCACTTCCCTGGGGAGCCTGTTCTAGTACCTGACCATCCTCTGGGTGAAGAACCTCTTTCTTATATACAACCTAAACCTCCCCTGACACATTTTGACTCTTTCTACAAGCAATGTTACAGTAAATGTCCTGCATTAGCCATAAGGTTGGACTACTGAAATTAAACACATTGATATTTATTCCTCTCATGCTCAGTAAGACATTGCAGAAGAGAAGGCTCCACGGACACCCTATTGCAGCCTTTCGATACTTAGAAGCAAGATGGGAACAGACTTTTTAATAGGGCCTTTAGTGATATGACATGGGATAATGGCTTTAGATAAAAGAGGGTAGATTCAAACTAGGTATAAGGAAGAATTTTTTTATGATGAGGGTGGTGAGCCACTGAAATAGGTTGCCCAGAGAGCTTGTACATGTCCCCTCTGTGGGAACAGTTAAGGTTGGGTTGGATATGACTGTTCAATCTGGTCTACTTGAAGGGATTTTGGGATAAATGTTTTTTAAAGATCCTCTTCAATCCAAGCCATTCTATGATTTTATGAGCCATTCACCTTCATAATATTTAACATAGTCTTGAAATCTGAGAAACTAGGAAGAGAAGACTCATACGTGTAGGGTAACTAGATATTACTACTACTAACAACTCACTATTGCCCTAGGTTGAGGTGGATAAATAGTAAGAGGTTAATCTGTATTTCAGCTGACCAATGATTAAGAATCTTCTAAGCCAGTTGTTAGTGATATGAAGACAGATGTTCTATTGTTCATAAAACTAAGGAAATTGAGCAATTCTAAATAATCTGATAAGTTTGTCAGATGCTCTAAATTCACAAGATTGTTTCCACTGAACTGTTAAAATTATCTATTGTGCTATTTACAATGCCATTGTATGCCTATTGTGGGCTTGAAAAATCAATATATGTGCTGATATAAGTGTTTAAAGACTTACGGGCTAAATAATAGTTTAGAACTTTGTATGCCATATAAGGATATAACATACACCATGCTGAATAATGGTTCTGTTTGGAATTATCTATTTTTCAAGTGAAGCAGAATGCACCAAATTGGCAAAATATCAATAACCAGTGAAACTCTGAAATTTTGCCTAAAATTTATGGAGAAAGAGAATAAAGATTTTATGCCAAGAGAGATGTACAAAATTGTTCCTTAATCTCATGGGTTACTATTAGACACATATTTTTGGAATATTCCTGTATAATTGTATTCCAAAGCATAGAGAGTCTTGAACTGGAATTGGAATTAAACCAAGAAATCAGAATAATTAGGTATAATACTTCTAGTCCAGCTGAACTGGTCTCTTTAACATAAATCTGACCTCACTGGAGCAAATGTTGGACAACAAGAGTAACCTCTTTGTTGTTTACTGTGGGAAAGAGGAGATCAGGTGTGTCCTGCAACAAGGTAGTTAATTTTGAATTAGAATGGACATGTTTTGGATGGACTTGTTTAAACTACTAAATATATTGTATTCTACCTAGTGACAGAGAACTACACTGCACATTCTCTGCAGCTACTGCAAACACTTATATTTCATTCCTGTAAATGGTAGTTTTTTCATATATGGAAGAACTAAGAAAAACTTTGCTGAACTACGGAGTAAAATTGGAGCTGGTATAGCTGGAGTGAAATTGTACAGACTAGTGTTAGCACTATAATTGACATTATTAACTGAACTGCATGATTAAAACTCTAATGAAATACTGCTTGATTTTAAAATTTAAGAAAGGGGTATGCTTATTTACATAATGTTTTACAGCAAGATGGCCACCTATTACCACTAATGTTCACTTACTACTCTTATAACAGTAATTTCAATAATATATGATCTTTAAAATTGCAAGAAAAGAAATTGTAAACATTAATGATAAACTATAATTCTACAGGGCATTCATTAATATGTAATTGAATGAAAAGTTAAGACTTAAAGAATGGTTAACATTTTTGGTAACTTGAAACCAAACCACTATATTAATTTATGGTTTAAGATAAAGTTTGCAAGTCTTATGCTGTTTTAAGGAGTAGGTTTCTCTTTAATTGGATGCTAAGTTCTACAATATCGCACTAGCTAGAAAAAGATAATTTAAAGTTGGCATTTTCATTTAAATAACAAACTACATCCAATTCAGAAGATGTATTTAATTATGATTGTTTTTTAATTCTGCTTAAAATCGTACCAAAGAACAAGATCATTTTTTCTTTTCAATGAGAGAAAAGTTGTGACAGTGAATTAAGAGTACTGTTTATTTTTATGTTTATAAACAGGGGTATTTATTCTGATTTCCATTGAGGGTGGTTTCATTAATTTTTAACCTTCATTTACATGAGAGTGAATGAGAGAAACACAGGAGCAGAAGCTTTACATTTGTTTAAATCAGTGGGGCATATTTATTTCCAATCATTTTCAAAATTTAAATGAGGTATATGTGTAAACAGTTTTAAGCACACTAAATAGCCACTAAATAAATAATCAAACACTACAGCCTATTAAAGAACATAATACACAAATTATTATATATATAATATATATTCTAATATATATAATTATATATTTAAATAAAATATATTTATGTAATATATTAAAAAAAAGACATAAATCATCAATTACGACTTCCTTTCTGTTACACTACATCTTAGAAGATGATAATGGTGATCTTATGCCTAGGATTGCACTGTTATATATAATATCATAATCAGATTATATAAAAAATACAGTGCACAAAATTTTGCCTAAACAGTAAAAAGACCACTGAAACCTGATATGTTCCAGATATCCTGAATATCATAGGCAAAGTGTGATCCAGGCCAATTAATTATACAGCAGATCCATTGAGGCAGTGCATCTGGGATACGCAGAGTACACTGTATGGGGGCAGATTCTCCGTGCAGCACGTGTCCTTCAGGTATGATATATATACACCATTTGCACACATACTTCACAGAGGGAAATCCTATGGAAAGTTATACCAAGCTGCCTATTATTTAATGAACCTTAGAACTCAGCAACTGCTGAGAGCTCTTTTTATTAATTAAAATCACAATAAAGTTGATTTGCTTTAACTCAGATGTTGTCAAGAAGGTCCAAATTACCATGATTTTTCCAGAGGTTCTTCTTGTCCAGCTTATTCCTTGCTGTCTATGGCTGGTGAAATGTTTTGGCAGCTGTGATGAAGGTGACACCAGGGTGCAGGTCTTCAATGCCGTTTGCAATGACGTGTCTTCCCGACATGTCACTTTTTCTGACTTCGCCTCTCAACTTCTCTTTCTTACCCCTAATTCTCAGTAAACTATTTTATGACGCTTTATAGTGTTTGGTTTTGTACTTCATTTTAGTGTTTCTGCTTATACTGAAGGCACGAGAGAAAATGCACACAAAGCACTGCTGCTTTCTGTGACTGTGTTTAACATAGGTTAGTACTACTGCTGCTTCAGTATAAAACCTGTTCAAAACTGAGAAATCCTGCTGAGAACAGCAACTGAAATAGTCAGAATCTCAGCACTTTATTTTAGACAGTGAAAAGTGTCTGATGCTGTTTTGGTTTTTTTTTTGTTTGTTTGTGGGGATTTTGTTTTGTTTTTAGAAGTTTTTCATCACTGTTATTGACGAGGTCAATAGAAACATGCAGAGTTTTACATAGCATATTTCAATATGAATACCAAGCCTTATACAGTGCTTTAAGTGAATAATGTAGAGATGCAATCCAAAACATATTTTTAGCATTACAATTAATAAAAAATAAAAATAAAAATATTTCACAACCTTTTCACTTTCATAGTAATAGGACTGGGAGATGACAGGTTTCTAACTGTCTTAGAATTAAATCTGATAATGGACTGGAAATGCCAACCTGAAGCAAATTTGAATTAAAATTAAATGTATTTTTGTTCCTTCTATTTTTACATGTAAAATTATTCTGTTTAAACAAACACAATGAAAAATTTCACACCGAAACATTGACTCAAAATGTCAGAACAGTCATTCACTTGAAAAAGTTAAAGTATTTTGCTTTCTCAAAGTGTAATTGAGTTTTTCCTTCCTGTAAACTCTCTAATTGGTACAATATTAAGCTTCACTTTCTGATGAGAGGTGTTAACTTTTAAGATTTTTTGCCTCTGTGTAGGAAGATTTCTGCACAATGGCTCATTTACCATGAACTATATAACATCATCTTCAGAAATCAGCAAAGGAGAGCTAATTCTCTAGGATTCTACCCCAAGTCTTGTGTTGACTTTATTGTCAGTGACAGAGGAAGTGCTGCTTAATATTGAACTGGCACAAAAGGAAATTTCTGGATCAGTTGCACCGCGATTGGACTTTAACAAATCAGAAGTAAAAGCTTAGGGTTTGTGGTGAATTAGTTTTAATTCTTTATGAAAGGAATACAAAAAATATTTATGAGCAAAACAAAACTTCTTGTGAGAACCAATTGCCCTTACAAAAAAACCACCTAGACCATACATTCTGTACTCTTGATACAGATTCAGGTTTTTAACATCTCCTTAACAGGCTTCTAAAACAGCAGTTTGCCTATTTTCTGTCCATTACT
Source organism: Empidonax traillii (assembly GCF_003031625.1). Classification (NCBI taxonomy): domain Eukaryota; kingdom Metazoa; phylum Chordata; class Aves; order Passeriformes; family Tyrannidae; genus Empidonax; species Empidonax traillii. The sequence continues at coordinate 31,215 of NW_020956695.1, read as the reverse complement.
TAGTTACTGGGAAGGAATCAGGCGCTTTGACTTTAATAGAACTTCACTCATTTTATTTTCTATGATCTAACCAGTCAAGCCCAGGGATGTTCTCCAGCTGCTCTGTTTTGCATTTAAGATAGTAGGTAGTTAATACAGTTTCTTCCTGTACCTGACTTTTACTGCTTTTTTTTTCTTTTTTTTTTTCTTCTCTTTAAATATCAGACATGTTTTGAAGGAAATGCTCTAGCATAACATTACTACCTTAATATAGTAGTTTGTATAGTATTTTACAGGATTTATTGCATATGAAAATTTGCAGCTTAGCAGCTATGTATTTTGTACACTGAGCTGAGATCTTTCTGTCAGCTGCTGTGAATTAATATCAACAGTGCAATAAAAGTAACGTAGATTTCTGTTTACATGTGTTGCTATACAATATTTAAAGTGTAAAGAATTTGAAAAGTTGTTAATGAATGGAAATGTTTATGCTAGGAGGAGATGGAAAAATGGAATAAGAGCTAGGAGGCATATGGTAACTCAGATGAGAAACATTTCATGCTGGGAGAGCTATTCCTCTTCTATGGTGTGTTGAATAATCTGGTGTGGCTGTTTTATTTTGTTTATATGATGTCCTAAGAGTGAAACAGTTCCTGTAAGTAAATGAGTATTTTAATGAATTTTAGACAGTCTTGCCTGAGAGAAGTATGCATCTAGCTATAAAATATGCAAAGATAGCCCCATATAATGATGGCTTTATTTTTAATGTTCTGTATTTATTGTATTAATATTTTAAATAAGTCAAGATGGGGAGCTTCATACAGCGGCATATTTTAACTGACTTGTAGTTTGTCTAGGACAGGATTTAAACTAATGAAAAACCTTTAAAACCAGATTGTAAGATGAGCTTTCTGCTGATGTCTTGAAGTTTTGTATGTTAATTTGGGAAAAAATAATGAAATAGCAAGAGTACAATTTAAATCTTGTTCAAATGAAAGGACTGTAGGGTTATGACATGGCATGCAACAGTTCCTGTCTCTAAAAACAGAATTTGCAAAGCTAATTTTTGTTTGGAGCAAGGTGAGATTGACAACTGCCAGTACAATAAGTGCTGAGATGCCCAAATCAGTCAATAGGAAATGTGGAAGAGAAGAGCATTTCTAAAATACTGTCTCCTGCAGGGACTGCACTCCCCAAAGCTGGAAGCCAGAGTTCTGTTTTTTGCACATTTGCCTGATAAAAACATTTACCCAGTAAGTGGTATTCTGCTTCCTGGGATGCTCATGGAGTTTTTATTTGCTACTTATTGGATGAAGGAACAAAAACAAACCAGGAATAATTCTGAGAGCAACCACTCAAGACAGCATCTTTCCCATTGGACTAGCTGAACTGCTAACATCTGCTCTCCTCTGGCCTGTGTGGCTTTTGTACTTCTTGCTCACGGTGCCACAGTTATCCACAAAACCCATTAAAGGCAGTTACCTCCCATAGTTTTGTGATTAGTACAGTCTGTTAGGATGGGCCAGCTCCAATCCTAACCTTCCTTGTCGTTTATGGGAGAGGTCCCAAAATGGATGTCCTGGAGCAGATGTTCTAACAAACAAACCATGGCAAATAACAATTTCAGTAAACTTTCTGTATTCTGTGATCCCTGAGCAAAGAGGCTCCGTAGAGAGTAATGCTTGTAGATGGTAGAGTAATGCTGGTAGAGTAATGCTTGTTTTATGGACTTTGGAAGAGGGCAGATCTGGAGGAAACGGATACACATCAAACAGCTCAGGTCTAATATAGTCCTTGTTCAGATGTTTTGAGTAGCTACTATTCAAAACCCTAGTGTGCCTTGGACATCTATGGATGTCAATTCTTTTTTTCCTCCATCTGGTCTCTCAACTTCAGCATCTCTTCTTGTTTGAATGAGACTCAAAAAGCTCTTCACTGTGATGTGTATAATTTGTCCAGATCCTCCAGTTAACCAGAAAACAGACTTGTAATGTTATTTGCCATTGATGCAGACATGTAAGAACTTCAATATTTTTTCTCAAAAATTACTGGTTTATTCAGATAACTTCAGATGTACTGCATTTAAACAAGTGATCTTGAGACAAAACTTCTTATGTTTCTTTGCCATATTATGTCAATTTCCAAAAAAATTCCCCTTAAAACATGTCAATAGGAGCCTTTTACTTGCTTAGAGCATTCAGGGAGACATAGTAGAAGCTGCAAAATACATTCAGCTCTTAATAATTCCTCCTCTTAGACTTAAAACAATGTTAAAATAAAACCCAGCAGACAACTGACAAGTCTAGAGATAACATCGCCCCCAGCTACAGACCAGTGATTGATTGATGGGTTATATATTAGCTAAAAATAATGATGGTCCTCACATTTTTCCTCCTACAGCATAGTTGTTAATCTTAGCTGCATTCCAACATAGCCCCTTTTCACAGAAATATTCCAGAATTATTTAAAAATTAGGTAACAATCTTCTATTCTGTTCTTATTAGCAGCAGAGTGTCAGATTACCCTGAACTGCTGAAATATACATTTCTGTCATACAATTTTTTGCAAGGAAAGAGAATACATCTGAAAGAAAGCAGAAGCAAGAATGTATTACATTTATTTTGCAAGAAAACCAATGTAACTTAGAACTTGATTTATGTACACAATGGCATGTTAAAATGCTATTATTTATTTATTTATTTATTTGCTCTTTACCTGACAGTATCTAAATGAAAAACTTCAGTTCAAAATTTTATTTAAAACTACAGTGTCCAGGGAAGTAACTTTGTTTATCTGAATCTGTATAGTGTTCATATTTCTTTTTTCTATCTCTACTTAAAGTTTGAATCCCTGGTGAGTAGCTTTCTGGCGCTGCAGTGAATGTGCTGTGACTGTATGGAATAACATCAGGACACCACTGACATTTTGTTGATAAGATTTGCTTTAAAATGTATTCACAGACAACCTGTCTTGCAAGTATACATTACTGTAGAACCTTTATCAATTTCAGACACACTCAGCCTCTATCATGCATAAAACTCACAGAAACTTTTGCCAAGAACGGTTCTCCAAAAAGATGGAGAGAAAGAAGGGAAAGCATTTTATAACATTTCAGTTCTTTATTATGTCAAGATGGAGAATAGAATAAAAAACTACAGTAATAAATTCTTGTTTTATTCATCTATGTCTACTTCTCTGCAAATGTCTGATGCAAATGTAGACCATTAGCATACTCTTTCTAGACAGGCAGGCTCATACATCTAGGTGTTCTCTCCTAATCTTTTCATTTCTTTTCTTCTGACAAAATAACCGCAAAAATGTCTTTTCAGACATTTTTGGTTGTTGTTCCTGTCCCCTTCAGAGTCAATTATTTTGTTTTCTGGATTATGCGAAGCACACCAAAAGCTGCAATTTACCATTTTTATTTGTCAGTTCTGGCGCGTCACTTAGTTCTACAGAGGAGACGTATAACCATGGACAAACATACTCATACAAAGGTGATCAGACTTTAGTTTGATATTACCCCTTTGATTACATTGAGGAAACCTAATCTCATATAATTAAGTAGTAAAACTGCCATTTGCCTCCACTGAAATGAAATCTATTTTGTCAAGAAGCATTATCCAGGTTGCTAATTAAATGACAAGCTAGCTATTGGCAGTTGCCAGCATGCTTCAGCTGGTGATGTGGTCCCACACAATCCTAATATGTTTATGGAAGAGTGGCTGTTAGACACCAGATCCATTGTTATTGGGTCAGAATCACCTTGTGGGGCGTGTGTGTATGTCCGTGGAAGGGGAAGGGATGGGTCGAACCTCACAAAGGTGGAGTTCTCCCTCTGCTTGTCTCTCTCTCCTCGTTTCTTGATGCTTAGGATGGCTTGGAGCTGGAGTGGTTGTATCTTGACTAAAGTGTTATGGATTTATTGGATCTTGACTTAAGTGTTGTAGGATTGGTTGGATATTGACTTAAGGGTTGTGGATTAATAGTATATGCTGAGTCAGTATTACAGTGGAACATTTTTGTCTATCTTGTGCGCTGTCCTTTTGAACTTTGGCCAAGTTCCCATATTTGCTCCCCTAAATTAATAAAGAAATCCCTTGGGAATAAGTCTACGGCTTGTTCTCTTAGTGCTATCTTGAGGTGTTAAAGAACTCTATATCTATATATTAAAGTAAAACTCCTAGCCAAGCTAATGAGCCAGCAGTTGCTGGGGCTAGAGTCTTACAGTGGCTGGAAAGTTACCATGCAGGAAAGGAACTGAGGGTACTGGTTAACAGGTGGCTGAATGCGAGCCAACAGTGTGCCCAGGTGGCCAAGAAGGCCAATGGCTTCCCAGTTGTATCAGAAATAGGGTGGCCAGAAGGATGAGGAAAGTGATTCTTACCCTCTGCTTGGCACTGGTGAGGCCACATCTCCTGTCCTGTGTCTAGTTTTGTGTTCCTCACTACAAAAAGGACTCTGAGTTGTTGGAGCGAGTCCAGAACTGGTGAAGGGTCTGGAGCACAGATCTTATGAGGAACAGATGAGGAATCTGGAGTTGTTTAGACTGGAGAAAAGGAAGCTTAGGTGGGACCTTTTGCTCTCTGCCTGAAAGGAGGTTTTGGCAAGGTCAGGGTTGGCCTCTTCCAGGCAACAAGTGAGAGCACAAGATTAAATGGCCTCAAGTTACATTGAGGGAGGTTTAGGTTGGATATCAGAAAAAAAACCTCCATGGAAAGAGTTGTTCAACATTGGCACAGGCTGTCCAGGTTGATTTACTGTCCCTGGAAGTAAATGTGGCAGCTGGGGACATGGTTTAGAATTGGGTTAGTCAGGGCTATGTTAATGATTGGATTTTATGATCCTAAAGGTCTTTTCCAGTCTAAATGATCCTCTGAAGTCTAGGTGCAGATTGTGAATCATTTCAACCTGCTTCCTCTTTAGACCAAGGAGAAAATAAAGGACTGAAAAACTCCCAAAAGATACAGGAATTATTTTCTTCTGTAGTTTTCTACTCTATAGTTTTCTATTTGCATAAGAAAGAAAACCTACGTGAAAGTTTTTTCATAAGTGACAAGATGGAGAGGCTACTCCTAGAAGTGCTGCCTATACACTGGCACTCAATACACAGTATTTTGTGGTGCTTTTGTACATTCAGCTGAACAACCTAGCTCTGAACTTCCCAGTGCTCACATCTGTAGATGTGCATTTTACCTTCTCTCCTCTTGAGCCAGCTCAGATCCTGAAGCGGTTTTGATGCATTTCTGAGCTGAGGTGAAAGTCCTAGGGGAATTTTTAGCTAGCTTAGGCGGAAACTTGGTTTCAATCTTTTGCATCTGCATGTTGCTTTGATGTATTATATTGACTCTCAGGATCAGGTCATCCTTGGTTCCGAGATCTCTTCAGACATTTGAGACACAGTATAGGTGTTGCACGGTGTTGTTGTTCCTGCAAAGCTTCTGTGCTCAGCACTGGTACAGTCTCTACAATAGTAGATGGGAGTGTTTCTGGAACCACTGGTTGACACTGATGACAGCCGCAAGAGAAATGTTTGAACCAGTATGAAAAGATTCTTGCCTTATGAAACAGGGTTGCTGAAGGCAAACTTCCAACTGAGAACTAGTCCTGACCATGCTAACTCCTGAACTGTACTCCTGGGTTGTTAGGGACTGCTATTTGTCTCTGCCCAAAAGCATGCTAAGGGCAATTCTAATAAGCTACTAATGGAGAGAGCTGAGCTATTGTGCCTAGAAATGTTTCCTCTCTCTAGTATACATCCATACGTGGATCACAGGCTGCACTCCAGCCTGGCCTGCTTTTACCCTCACTCTGCTGCTGCTCCTCAGCTCTTTGCTGGGGGAGAAAAGGGATTTTTTTCATTTCTCTCTTCTTTGAGTTCAAGGTAAGGCATCATGCAAACTTTTAACCAACCTCTTGAGTCTTTCTGTATTTTCTTTTATGTCCCCCCCAGGCACATTCTTTTCCTGCATGTATGTACCACAGTTTGATGCTAATAATCACAATATCACTGCCTATTTTCAATGTAAAGAAGCTGATGGTCCTGAAGTCCTGCTTTTGTGTCTCTCAAATGTACTCCAGGGACTTCTAAGCCATAAATTGCCTGGGTTTTGTGGATTTAATTCTTTTATTTGAGCATAAAAGTTTTCTGCTTATTAAAAGTATAAATGTTATGTCTACAATTACCAAAAGCTTTAATAATTATGAAAGTGTTTAAAAAAGCTCCAAAGTAATTATATCTTGCAATTATTAAAAAAAAAAAAAAGTTCCCAACTATTTCTTAGTGAATGACAACTTTTACCATTTTGGAGCCTGCAGCTATATGGATGAGATTAGCTGCTAATTGGAGGGACGAAAAAAAAAAAGACTGAATAGAAAATTAATTTTATATTTTAAAATAACTTGTACTTGTACCTGATTTGCAATGAGACAGTCTCTTTTGTGTGGCTTGCTTTTTATTTTTCTTCTCCACGAACTAGGAAAGGAGCCTAAGCATGTCATTATGTGTGCAATAAAGTGATCGCAAATCACAGATATTTTTTGAAAAGGAAAAGTGGAGAAGGTTGTCTAAGGCCTGTCTCCTGCTCGCAAGGACCCTGGCATAATAATTCCTCTTCATACATGCTGTGTCCTTGGCAGTGTCATAAAAGTAAAGCATCATGGAGACTAGGGAACATCAGAAGGAGTAGGAGGTATAAGAAGGCTGAGTGGGCCTTAAGTCTTTCACTCGTACTAAGTCTCTCGAAATTCTTTCCTCAACTGTACAAACTGTTCTCAGACATCTCCAAAGGTCACATTTATGACATGGACAGATAGTTTCAGCAGTGCAAGTATATCTCTTCTATATTATGCAGTTCCACATCTCGATCCCAACCAAAATTCTCTTACAATGTGCAGTGTCAATAGAGAAAGCCTGTGTAGCTTGTACAGGCTGCAACTGGTACACTCACAGAGTTATGCACTGACTGTAAAGCTCGATTCAGATGCTGAAGGTGATTGAAGCATGATCTCACAGCCCTTGCCCAAGGTAAAATGATGTACTTCTAACTAACCTCAGTGCCACTGATTGCTTCCATTCTGGTACTAATGAAATCTTCATTGAATCTGGGTGGGGGGGCAGACGGGGATATGTTTCTGCACTGATCACTATTGAACTGTATTGGTCTACTAAAAAGTATAATTAACACAAAATTAAAGGTTTCTTAGAAGGATCTGTCCCTTGCTGTTAATTTGTTTCTTTGTAACATTTTGCAATATTAATGTATTTAACAGATTTTGTGTGTTTAGATGTTGATAGCTTGAGGTTTGATTCATCAAACCCTCTTCTTTCCAGCAAAAGTAGTGACTAATTAATATTCATCTGTCATGCTGTAAAGTTGATTAAGATGGTGGATGATATTTTAGCTGATTGTCATGCAGTGGAAATGACAGAAATAGCAATATCTGAGGCTAACTGGAATTTGAAAGTGGGGTTTCTTCCAAGGTTGAAAAATCTTATCTAGATCATGCCTAAGGAGAAGTGCAGTAACATATTTCACAGAGGATAAGATTATGCCTCAGGAGAGGAGATATAAACAGGTGGTCTTGGCAACTGCTAGATTTTAAATCTAAGCCTGCATAGCTCTCTGAGACTAAGCTAGCAATTTCTTCACAAATAAAAGTAATTGCTTAAATGAATTAATGCAAGTACAAGTCATTTTCTTACCAAAGCTGGTGAAGTAACATAAATATAGGTAGGTGGGGTTTTTTTTGGGGGGGGTATTTGGTAACTTAGTAATATGTAATATGATTAAAGTATTAAACTCCCGGCATTCACAGATGCTTTATGTGCTATTTCTGTCTAGGGACCTGATACATGTGAACAAGGGGGAGTATTTCTTATGGGGGTTCTGTGGAAAAACAAGCTGTCCATGAGCTAGGAGTATGCCCTTGTGGCCATGAAGGCCAGTGTTATCCTTGGGTGCATTAAGAAGAGCAATACCAGCAGGTTGAAGGAGGTGATCCTGCCCCTCTTGTTCCCTGGTGTATGAATTGATATGCACGCAGGTAACCCCAAGTCAGGGCTAAGTTTTTAAGGAAATGATAATTCCAAAGTCAACAGCCCTAAAATACACTGCTAAATCACAGCAGGGGAGAGAGTGCATGCAGCCTGTACCCTGGGGGCTTTTATATCAACACCTTTCTCATGTGCATAACTTCAAGTCTGTGTTCTCCCCCTGTCTCTCAGCAAGGGCCTCAGGCATGTCTGTGAGAACTTTATCTCTTCTTGCAACAGGGGAGTTAACTTCTCAAATAGACAAATGGAGAAATATATACAGTGCTATTCATGGGAAAGAATCTTCTCCCATGTTGGGCCTTTTGCAGCAGCGAAAACTTCCTTGAATAAAAATTCTTTGTCCTCCTTAAGTAAATCTTCTGCATATCATTTTTCCATTCCTACACCTGATGAGGCCTCAGCTGCAGTACTATGTCTAGTTCTGGGTTACCCAGAAAAAGAGAGACATGGAGATTCTGGAGCAGATCCAGTGGAGGGCTACAAAGATGACTGGAAGATGGAGGATCCCTCTTATGAGGAAAGACTAAGAGAGTTGGACCTGTTCAGCCTGGAAAAGAAAAGAATCGGAGGGGACCTTATCAATGCATACAAGTGTCTGAAGGGAGGGTGTCAAGAGGATGGAGACGAGTTCTTCTCAGTGGTTCCAAGCAATAGAATGAGAGGCACTGGCAGAAACTGGAACACAGGAAGTTCCACCTGAAAATGAGAAGGAGCTTCTTTACAGTGCAGGTGATTTAGCAATTGAACAGGTTGCCCATAAAGGTGGTGGAATCTCATTCACTGGAGAAATTCGCAGAATCATAGAACTGGTTGATTTGCAAGGGAGCCACAAGGATCATCGAAGTCCAGCTCTTAGTCCTGCACTCCAAGAATAATGTGCCTGAGAGCATTATGAAAGGCTTGGTGCTGTGAGCTGTAGACAGTTCAAATGTAAAGTCCTGATCAGAGTAGACATTTCTGATACCCAGTAGTTTGGCTATACTGCTAGTTGAGTCATTTGCAGATAGCCTGCATCTTCTCTATACTAAAGTGATGTTGATAGTAAATATGCTCAAATTAGAGTCTATTTTAAAAGCACCAGAAACACAACAGAACATATCTGACTCTTTTGCCATATAGATGGAGCCTTATACACATCTGGAGAAGGGCAAATATTTTTTCGCTCTACTATAAATTCCAGTATGTCTGAATATGTAGAAAGTTTTGCTTCTTTACTTTGCATCTTCCCTCTAGGCAAGGGGAGAGCATTGGTTTCAGGAAATGACAGAAAGATTTATGAAAGAGAAGATAAAATTTAGGCATCTCATTTCAATATATGCTTTGAAACTCTCAGACCAAATATCTGAGATATATTCGGTAGTACTCTTGGAAAACTCTTAGTACTTTTGATAGACGAGTAGTATTCTGGGAATATGATTTGTTCATCACAGCTACTTTCTGCGGTACTCCTACTAAATAATAATTAATTAATCAAGAAAAATGGCCAACTATCATAATCAGAATATTCTGAAATTGAAATTTTCTGTTAAAATAGGATCAACAGATCATACAAATTTTAAAATATGTTAGCCATTATTTTAATTACTGAAATGTTTAGTCAGATCTAGCTTTCTAGAAGATAGTTGTGTCTGTTTTTTAAGATGTTTTGCTCTTATTTTGTTCTTGTCCAGTTCAAAAGTAAGTCACCACTTTTCAGGACATCATTTTGTATCGCTCAAGTTTTTAGGTAAATTTAAACTTCATCAATATTGTATCATGATCATCTTAGTGTTCCTTGTATCACAGTAGCATAGGCCCTGTTGCATCATTTTAGATATGATTGGAGAGACAGGGGCATGAAGCATTATTCTGAACCATTCCTCATGTTACTAAACTCATGCAATTATTCTCCTTTATTGATTTCTGTAATATGTTTGTGTGTTTTATATATGCATATGCATTATGACAAACAGTATTTGGAAATGCCAAGAAATATCACTAGTGTTAGCTTGTTAGCCATGACATGTTAACTCTCTGTCCAAAATGATACTGACAAATGAAGAGTTTCTCTAATTCAGGATATGCCAGCTAGATGGATTTGTGCCTGTTACCTCTCTCAATAGGAAGCCTGGAGGGATGGGGGTGAAATTAATGCCAGGGCATGTGGAATTTAAAAGCAACATAGTTATTCTATCACTGCATCAACTGACAGTGAAATTCATGAATTATTTGTAACCTTTATGAATAGCCATTTGAAATATCTCTGGAGGTTTCTACCATAAGGCTGCCTATTACTCTTATTTAGTTCTAAGACATCAATTAAGCTTGATAAAGCAGAAAAAATGAATGTCACATTTGGTATACTTCTGGCTGACTGCATTGATTTTTGGCTTCTGAATAGATTCAATTACATGGTGTAATTCAAGCTTGTCGTGAGTGTAATTTTGTTGGATCTCCTCCTCCAATAACTTTTCCATTTTCTGATTTCCCACGGGAGATAAAAGGTCACTATAAAAGCTACATTTCAAAAATAGTTGGGCATTAGATTTGTTAAAAACACTTAGTAAAACTAATGAGTTAATAAATGCTCTTACACACACACAGTTGTCCAAAATCTGAAAATGTTAGAAACAGCAGGTCTCCAAGACACCTTTAGTCCTGGAGAACATTGGCTTTAAACAGCAATCTGTCATCATTTTTTGGAAATCCAGGCTTTGAATTAATGATGTTCAAGGTTTTTAGTCTCCTTTCATATTCTTGATGTGTGGATCTGGCTATATATATATTCTGCTGATATTCAAGATTTTTCCTTCATGGCCATTTTCCACCTGTCTCTTACATTACAAATCACTCTAGTTATTGCATAAGAAAGATGAAGCAAGAAATGAAACATAATTATTTACCTTAAGGTACTATTGCTCAATTCACTGTATTACTCTAGTGATGCTAGATGATATGGAGATATTCCACTCTTTGATATGGAAACACTGACATGATCAGAAGTTTTAATGAGTAGTTTCTTGAACATAAGGGCAGCTGATACAGTTCCTTTATCTTATCCAGCTTTACAGGCCAAGAGCTTCAAAACAGTCTTATTTTCTCTGTGTCTACTAAAATAGGAGATGCTGTTCACTGTCAAGTTAATAGAATTACAAATAGGAAGTCAAATAAGGATATATTTTATTATGAGAAGAAAAGAAAGTTAAAAGTTTCAATTATAGATAAAAACATGATTTTTAAAAAATTTGTATTAATGCTGGTGATTGTGATCCTGAGAGAAAAAGTATAGACAAAGAGTCTTTTCAGCGAAAGTAAATGATGTAATAAAATTGTATGCGTGACAAAAAGTTCCTTACTCATAATTATATTTGTTCATTTGTTTTTACTCTATTTAACATTTTGGAAGACGTAAAATTCAGGGAGCAATTGTACTGAATATTACAGTTTCTGTTTTCTTTGTGTTGAAAAAAATGGAAGAAAAATCAGTCTTATTCAGTTTTACTAACTTCTTTCTTCCTTAATATCCTTATATGATGTTAATACTTATTAAGTGAATATACAAACGATAATGTTTTGCTACACTACAGATTTCCAGATTACTTTAATAGGTCACATAGAACTGTGTGATAACCTGTATTGAAACTGAAGAGGGCATTGAAAGAGATACAAATTATTTCAGTGAAAAGAAAAAAACACACCAAAAAGCATAGTAGTATCATTGTCTAAATCTGGAAATGTGGGTTTAATGCCAGTTTGATGCAAAAATTCATATTAACATATCACTCCAGTCCACATCCTCAGCTGCCTTTTTGGCTGTAATGAAGTGCAATGCCTTCCTCCGAGACTCATACCTTACCTCCTCATCTTCATGAAAGGAAAAATTGTGAAGTTACCCATGACTGAAGATTTATGGTGGGTAGGAGTGAAAAGGGGAAGCACGAAGCTTTTAAGGAGCCAGCTGGCTAGAGAGTGATAAGTTTCCCTTTTGCCAGAGAATTCCCTCATCTGCTAGAAAATAGAGCTGTGAGCCTTCTCTGGGAGCTGAACAGCTTAACCCCATCATCCGGTGAAAGACCTGGATGCCAAACCTTGTCTGAGAGACAAGAACAGATACAGAGAAGGTGACAGCAGGAGGAAATGCTTCCACTGGGGTGGGGAGCGGGTTGCGGGGGAAGGTCTGTGCTGTTAGGACTTTGCATTCCACAAAAAAGGTATTTTAAGGGGGTTATGAAAACTGTGACTGGCATGAAAAAGGTAAATGTAGATTGGTTCTTTAATGCCCTTTTCAGTTGACTGACACTTGAAAATAGTCAAAGCAGGTGATTATTTATGCAATGGAACTTGGCACTGCAGGGCACAAGAAGCATGATGTATTCACAGTCAGCCACTGCCAAAGGCAGAATACCATAATGAACTGTTTTAGTATAACTCATTACAGGGGTTCTTATGATCATATATGAATATGAGCAGGTTTACTACCTCAAAAATACAAGGAAATTGTGAACACCTTAGATACGTTCTGCTGAATATGTACATGTTGCTTTTGCGTGGGTTGCATAAGGGGAAATCTATAGTAAAGTTTCATGAAGCTGACCCAGGTGATACTCATACGTTTCTTAACTACCATATTAAGTTGGTTGAGTGGCAGCACACAGTTTTTGTAAGCTGTATGTGCATTAGGAGAACCCTAGACAACAGCACACCCATTTGTGAACAGGTCTTAAAAGCGCCGCGCATGCTCGGGTAAGTCTCCCACTTTAGATCCTATAATGCCTTGCAGTAATGTTACATGATTGACTGCAGTTAATGGGGCCATTTCTTAGGAAGGTCTTTACAGCCAATTCTGAAAGACTAATTAAGTTAGTACAACTTCTTCTGGGTTCATTTGTAGTGTGCTCCTTGGGGTTGTCCCTTCAGCCACAGCTCACTCACAGCAGATTGTCAAGTGTAGCAGATTATGTAACAGCAAATCACCCGTGTTCTTGGGTTGTGTTGTCTGCCCTTGTTTCATTAAAATAAATCTTGATTAATAGGGCTATTTTAATGGAAAGTATTTGGATAGCATGGAATCCATTTACTTAAGAGACTTTGATGTTTTAGGCCAAGCCTAACGAAAACCATATTAGTCTTAGCAGTGCAACACAGGCGACACTTTAATACAGGTATTTGTGGGGAAAATCTTATGGGATTAGCTGGCAGACGAAAAGGTTAATCTTTTAATTTTAAGGTGTAGTAATTGTTTTAAATGAAAATAAATGAATGTTATTGAATCTAACTAGTTCTTTATCCAGGGAACTTAATTTAATCCAAGAATGGCAAGGAGAAGGGGAAGTTTATTCACTATTTCTCATGCTAGAACTAAGGTGTCTTTCTAAATTGACCTGGAGTAGGTTTTAAAGAAAAAAAAGGAATGCTTTTTCATACAAGACACAACTGTATAATGCAGATCACTGCAACAATATATTTTGGATACCAAAAATACAAATTGGAATAAATAAGAGAAATTCAAGAGAAATGGCTTTGTCCATTTGAGGCTATTAAATGCTGTGATACAGCTGAAACCACAAACTACAGAAGGTAAAACTGTTGCAGGGGAGAGCCACTTGATCTTTTTCCACTTTCTTCTTACCTTCTTCCCTTAAGCATTGCTGGGGATTTCCATCATAGACAAAATACCAAGCTAAATTCCTTTTGTGGTTTTGTATTCAAGTATTAATCCTTTATAACCATAACCCCGGCATCCCACATAGTCCTACTATATTTCTGCCATTGCCTGATACACAGCCCCGGAAAAGAATTCAAGGAGTATTGAGGGTGCCACTGCTGTAGGGTGATTGACTTGCTCCTCATTTCCCCTTTGCTGATCCTGCATGATCCTGTAGGCTCTCCTGAACCAGCTCCCTGGAGCTATCATGGCCATGTTGTCAGTCGGGTAACCTTACTTATCTGACTCAAAAAAAATTTTCTTCCTACCCCTCAGATTAATTTTCAGAAAAACTACTGAGTTGATCTGATTTGCAGTAGGGTGACACAAACTTTGGGGCTGATAAAAATGGTAAGGTGAGCAGAGGGTCAATCGTTTCACTATCAATCACATATTCCTTTAAAATATATATTTACCGCAACAATTTTTTTTATTGTCCCTGTCCTTTTAAATCTCATCTAGGAAAGAAATATCTCTTAGATTGGAACTCTTAATTGTGTGTATTCTGACTGGGATCTTTTCTTCAAAAGCAGATTTTACAGTTCTTTCAATAGGATTTTTAGCACCGGAGAGAGCTTTCATTTCTTGTGACTAAATTATTGTATACAATTTCTAAATCTGGACTCTGTCTGAAGTACACTTCAAAGTGGAGTCTTCAAGAGAATGTCTGCAATCAGCACATCTCACATGTTAGTATTCAGTTTGTGAATCTGATATGATAGCATTGTCAATAAATGATAAACTGCCTGTTAAGGTAATCATGTTGTTTCATCTGATTGAATATTCTCAAATTCAGCATACAATTGTCTTTTCCTCTGGTGGCTTGACAATTCTCACAGTGTATTATGAGTTCCATTTCCAAAGTAGCATTAGAAAAAACATTTTTTAATATAAAATTTTCACATAATTCAGTTACTCTTTAGTGTAGATAAGAACAAGAAAAGGTGGGGTTCAGTGCATTTACTTGTACCTGAAAGTTCCTCTCTTATCATAGTTTCTGTCATTGTTTTGGGTCATTTACTTCTGACCATTTTGAAAAGGATAACTATTTCCCATTCTTTCAGGTGGGTAATTTGTTTTCTGATAAAATTCAGTACATTTCAACTAAGTAGTGTTCCATCATTTTGTCACCATTCTCCTGCATAGTGTGTACACAGAGTTGATATTTTAAAACTCTGAACTAATGTAAATCACTTTTTTCACCTTGTGTCCCTATCTTACTTACCTGGAGCAGCCTGGATAACTACCACTGCATCCTTAGTGACATGTCAGTCAGGCTGCTCTCTGGGCTCTGGACACTACTTTGGCATGTGAAGCAACTGCTTGAGCACATGAAAAATCCTGTATGTTAGACAGCAGACCTGTCAACTCAACTGCAAACACATCCTAAGTACAAGTAGGATGTTCTAGATGACCTCAAAGGACAGTATACACCTATTTGGAGTATATTGTATTTCTTTCTGTGCAATCTTTTCTTTCCCCACAAATCATACACTTTCAGATCTGCTTGTATCTCATCCTATTAGCTTATTAGTTGTTAAATACTTCATATGGTTGCCAGAACAAACATGTATAGATGGAAGTGAGCAGGTGAAAGCACCTGGAACAAAGAAAGGAAGGGACAAAAGTCAGAAGTGTTTTCTTTGTATATCCTCATTTCCCTTGGAGTGTATTCTGTTGTACCTTTGAGTGTTACTTACTGGAAGGACTGGAGTTTTAATGCTCTGATTTTCTAGCAGCTGGGTGGCTACCCAGGACACATGGGAAACTAAAATGATTTGTGCATCTAGCCGTAAGTGATTTGCCTAAGGTTATTTGAGAACGCTGCGGATAGGAGTTGAAGCATGCATGACCTAATCTAGTACTCTAACCACTTGTTTGTTCTTCCTCTGCACAACTGTGCTGAAATTATGTTTATTAAAAATGTTCGTTATTGTCAAAGAACAACTCAACACTTGGATCTAAGTAACATTGCTGTGGGGTAACTTGAAGTTTAACCTCCTTTCTTTATAAATTCAAATATAAATTCATGTTGTCTAATCAACACTTTACAAGACTACATGAATACAAAATGTACAGACTGTGCACCTACTTCTTGATTGCAGTGATATTTTTAAAATTCATATAAATAATTATGTTAATTAAGTCATCCAATGCCAGCCTCTTATTGGAAAGCCTGAACATAACTGAATAATTGCCTGGCAATAAAAACAGCATAAAACAGCTCAGGGTGACCAAACTGTTTTGTTATTATTTGTAATGTCCATGTATCATTCACCACCCAGCATGTGTAATACATGGTTACAGTCTCCAATAATGTAAAGTCTGTGTGCCTTTCCATGGGGACTTAGGAATTAAGAGGGATGCCTCTGAAATACCTAGTACAAAGAAAAAATGTCACTTTTGTTGCACAGTTGGTCAGAAAATTTACCATTTATAAGACAACAACAACAAAAACATATTAATCTGTTTATTCCATTATGCAGTGCCATTCTGATAATGGGATACAGCTGACAAGAGACACAGTAGAGTATTTTTTCCATCTGTTCATCTA
>NW_020956695.1:12631-14039 GCF_003031625.1 Empidonax traillii | reverse complement strand
TACCTAGTACAAAGAAAAAATGTCACTTTTGTTGCACAGTTGGTCAGAAAATTTACCATTTATAAGACAACAACAACAAAAACATATTAATCTGTTTATTCCATTATGCAGTGCCATTCTGATAATGGGATACAGCTGACAAGAGACACAGTAGAGTATTTTTTCCATCTGTTCATCTATCAACCTTTCGTTGGCATGAAACATGAAAAATTTTGTCCTTATATAGAACCACAAAGACAAATACAAATGTGATTTATATTTATCTTAAAATATGGTACCAATTTGGTCCTGGATATATGGAAACAACATTATGCATAATAAATGTTAGTTACCTTAAGTATGTATACAGTAATTAACACTTCTGTTTCTTATGCTTACCCTGTTCTCACCTGCTTTAGAAATATGACCTTTAATGCTGTTTTTGTTTTTGAGTGCAGAGAAACTGATAGAGGAAAGGAAAACCAGCAACTTACTCTCCATATCAGTAGGGGTTTGTTTGGTTGATCCTGCTGTGTTTTTTTGTGAAGGATGAATAATTCTGGTTGAGAATCTGAGTAGAGGGAGTTGTTTTTTCCTACTTGCCAGCAGGTGAAAAGTGTAATGGGTGATTGTACCCAAGAACATAACAAGAACTCTGGAGATAGAGGTTCAAGTCACTTACTTTCTCTCACTGTCAGTTCTCTATGTGTATGAAAGGAGAAGGAACATTTTCCTTTCTCATAGAAATTTTACAAGGGTAAATGTAATGCTATGAATGATGAGCACTGTATTAAGGTAGGGACCTGTAAATGCAGCTGGCCTGACAGAACCTTACAAAAATATTCTTTTTTTTGTCCTTCTTTTCTCTTCTTCCCAGTCTTTGAGGGTATGTGAGTAAGGGGTACTGAATAATTGAAAGCATGAATCAAGTACACCCATGACAGTAACAGCTGCTGGTACTTAGCATCCTGAAACTACTCTCCTACCCTATCCAACTTAATGACCTACTTAAAGCTGTACTCAGGTGCTCTGGATGGGGAATGAGGAGGAACAACCTTATTAATACTTCCTATTAATACTTTCTAAACAGAGAGGCTTTTGATGGAAAGGTCTCTATGTTTTACCATTTTGCCATGATTTCACAACTGACTCCAAATCCTATTCAGTTAGGACCAAACATTTTTACAAAATAAATGGTTCTTCTTTAAGACAGATTTTCCTCCTCATCCTGGACAAACTTCTTGTCTCAGTTTAATTGAGACAAGGGTCTTTTGCTGAGGATGGATTAGGAGAAAAAGACCCAAACCTTCTTTTCTAGCAATTATAGATTCGAAATTAAGAGGCTCCGATTGAAGGAAAGCAAATTATGGAAAAGGGAAAAAGGAAAAATAACAGCCCTTTATTAAGTATGTGTGTATTAACGTAACAC
>NW_020956695.1:0-11351 GCF_003031625.1 Empidonax traillii | reverse complement strand
TGCATAATGGAGGAATGTATTCTGACAGCAACCATTTTGACAAAGATTTCTGCTCTAGGCATGCAGCTGGAAATAAGCTCCCAAGGAGAAACTTTTTTTTTTTCTTTACTTCTTAATAAAATGGGGAAGGGTTGAATTAGAACAGAACTACTGTGGAAAATTCAATATTAATATTTTAATTAATTTTCCCCAAGTTGAGTTTATGTTGCTTGTGACAGTAACTGGTGAGAAATCTCCCCCTTTTTATCTCAACCTATGAGCATTCTATTCTGATTCTGTCCCCCTGAGGAGGGTAAGCGAGTGAGCAGGTGGGTGGACATTTGTCTCTTCGCAAAGGATAGTACACCACAGGACTGTGTAAGTTTTTGGAGAGCTTTCTTTGGCCCAGAAGTTGTTAACAAGTCACTAAGCAGATAGTACAATGAAACAAAGCTCCTGTTATGAAGGAGGTCAGACTTGATGGTAAAATCATCCCCTTTGCTTAAAGTTTTGAAACCATGAAACCTATTAAAACTTTTTGAATAGGCAGAAATGAAGACAAAGTTTGACCTATGACCTAAACTATATCAAAGTTTTCCAAGATTAGAGATGTTTATGGTTTAGTAAGAAATTTAACTTGACAATTTTGTGTAGATTCACTGAAACAGCTATCCTTGCTATGGGTAAAAAAGGCTAAGTGGTTTAAAGGGTCAATCTTAATGAGGATATGTGTATATAGAAAACCTCCTTGAGAATGGACTTTCTGCTCTGTATTTGTACACTGATTAAGAACATGGGAATCTGATCTGTGGCTGAGGTTTTGCCTGCTTTTGTAGTGCCAGCTACTAGTTCTGTAAGCAGTAATCTAATGAAGTCTGGTTTATTATGGATTTATTATCTCTTAGTTAATTGTGTGCTTCAGTGGAAGCTATGCCTGTGACCAGAACACCAATAAGGCTTTTGTCACAAAACCTCTGGCATCTAATTTTAGTCTTTCTCTGTAGAAATCATTTTGTGACAACTACTGAGAGTCATAAGGTCTTTCCAACATCAGCTGCCTATTTTTCAGTAAGACCTTATATACTTTAAATTGTCTTTATATTTCACCTCCTCTGTCTTATCTGGCTGAAATCAGACAAGGTGTTCAGAAGTTATTAGAGAAACACTTTTTCTTTCTCATGTACATGCCCAGACTCAGTGACTGAGCTGAATAAGCTATAGTTTCTTTGGAAACTAGGCTAATAAATAGCAACAGTGAAAGATTGCCTCATTCAGTGTTTTTGGAGTCTGCAGTGAATGCAAAGTGTACTCTTACCGTATGCAAAAGGATATAAATAAAAACCACCTAGGTGTCTACAAGTCCACAATGGAAACTATTTTGCCACAGATGCTCGTCAGCCTTGAGTGGGACCAAGAAATCTGTCAGCATTTTGGGTCAGTATGAGAAGAGAGGCAAATATTGAGTGTTGCTGAAGGCTTGCTCCATGTCTATTGATCAGAGCAGTGTGCTGTTGAATGTCCTCATGACTCTAAGTGTAAATATATGAACAAGAGGGGGGAAGCGTGTAGGGAAGAAGGAGTGGAAATCTCACAGGGCACAGAAAGAGGGGAGAAAGTCTGAAATTAAAAAATCTTACTGTTAACTGTGCTCTATATGTATGAGAATATCCTAACGTTTCTGGACCATGAGGAACTTGCAGACCCTAGAATATATATATTTTTGATCCAGGCGGAAAGTAAGGGCTTCGAGCGATATGGTGATGTTTTCAGAGGGAGGTTTTGCTTTTTACCGAAACAATACTTTCTGTCCTTTGTGTCTAAAACTGGGGCTTCTAAAGGAAGTATGCAGGAAACTAAGTATACTTGTAAATAGAATAATCCATTGGCATCAGAAGAGAAAGAAAACATGAGACGTCACCTATTGGAAGAGGAGTTTCCTCTTGGGTAGTGCAAGTGTTATTTTTACCACTTAATTACAGACTTTTAATTTAGTCTTGATAAAAATTTAATCCTCATTGCAATCTTCATCTCACTTGGAAGTTTGAAGATACATTCATCCTCCTGAACTTCTAGACCATAGCAAAGACTCTGATGGGTACCATTTTGGTGATATTCATCAAAGATTACAATGTAGACAAGGCTGAGGAATAAAGGTATTGGAGCGGTATCATTCTCAGGTGCTTCTATAACTGCAACTATCAGAACAACCAAAAATATACCATGTCTGAACTGAATTACTTTCTTTCTCTTCCATCTTTTCTCATATAGTTACCTTTTTAGCTTTCTTTTCAAATTTAATAAAACAGGAAGAAAAAAGAAGAGATCAATCTTTCCTAGTTCCAAAGCTAGTCAAGGCTGAATTTAAAAATCTTGATAAATCTGTTGCACAGTCTGAGGGTCCTCACCTAAGATATTCTATAATCTGCATTCAGAATTTGAGCATGGACCTGTTTGTACAATGGAACACAAAAAGACCAGGATTAGTAGTAAAGGAAAACTGTTATTTACTGTTTGCCATGTAAATTGGCCAGACTCGGAATGTGAAGTTCACATCACAGTACTTAACTGTGCAGTGTAGTGTAGTTAACAGCTGCAGTGTGGGGAAACCACATAAAAATTTGCCAGAAAACTAATATGGTGAAATAACCTTATAAAACAAAAAAGGAAAACCCCAATACAATAAAAAAGGGGAAAAATCCTATTTACCATGAAAGAGACTTGATTCATCCAGTAAACATATATCATTATGATACAGATTTGACCCTTGCATTTTTTTATTTTTTGATACAACCCACTATGTTAAAGAATGATTTTTTTGAGAAGAGAGATTTTATACCATTATTCTGATTGTTACACAAGAAAGACAATACTATGAATTCACCAGATGTCACTAGAAAAGTCAGTAGAAAGCATTTTAAATTAGAGTGAGAAACCTGGGTTAAGAATCAGAAATCATTCTCACTTAAACGCAGGAAGAAATTACCACAGGAATTGTACCCATATATTTTTCAACTTTTACTTTAAAACTAAAATGTTTTAAAAGAACATTATGGGAAACAATTTTTTTCCTTGGCACAAACAGACGTTTTTTCTTTCAGATTCTCAACCCAGGCAGGGTTCTATGTGACTATTTGTTCTACATCAGACTAGATGTAATATGCTACCAAATATAATGAAGCAGCAGGTGGAAGCTAAAGGAAAATCATGTACAGAACAGATACTTCTCAAACATCTGTTATCCAGGATCTGAGAAATACAGTTGGAATAACCTTGCAACAATGGCAATTGAATCCACATAATATCCAGAGCAAGTAACATGAGGGTTCTGCTTCCAAATGTGCCAATGACTTCATGCCTGTATTCCCCAAGAAAATATACTGGAGACACTGTAGCCTTTCAGAAGAAACAATGAAACATTTTTTCCAGCTCAATTAAAAGATAAAATAAAAACTTGCTTTACCATATATTATATAACACCCTGTCTCAAAAAGTGAACTTCAAATACTGGAACATCTCTAAAATGTCGTTTGTTTCTAACAGGAACATAGTGAACACAGGGTAGATTGTAGTGACTTTCCAGACTTAATATCTAAATGGAGATCTTCTGGGCACAACAATACCTTCCTTGCCTAGGTTTAAGGCCTCAAATATCAGAACTGCAGAAAAATGGATTTCAGTATATCATGACAGTGATTCTGCAACAGCAAGATCACGCAAATTTAGTGAAGAAAATAATCACAATTGAATTTCTTCATTTGACGTGAAAGTAGGAAAGACCTGACTGTTTAAAACCAAAATATACGGTATCGCCAGATATACTACTATAGAAAATTTACAGTAAGTGTAATAAGTGAATAACAATTGCATAGATTTTTTTCAAGTCTAAATGTAGAAAGCTATAATTGTAGGAAAGAGTTTCATGGTATGGTACTGGAAAACCTATAGTCTAGATTCTACCTATATTTTGTCTGTACGTTCTACTTATATTCAGAAAAAAAGTGCCACTTTCCTCATGGTTTCATTGATCATCTGCTTTCACTTATTTGGAAGACTATTAGCTTCAAACCATTTCTTCTTATGTGCAATTTGGATGTTAAAATAGCAGATGGTTTTGTGTTTCTTTTCCTGAGCATGCCTGAGCATACTTAGGACACTGTTTCAGAGGAAAATCTCAATCTTTTCTGTATTCTCCAAAGTAGGAGTCACTTTCAGAAAAATTCAATATTCTCAAAGTGTGGAAAGGTTGCAGTAAAACCTGACTGACAGATTCATCTAGCAAGGTAATTTACTAATTGTTACAAATGATGTTTTTATGATTCTTTGTGAATTTTTTTTTTTTTTTTTTGAGAATCTTGTACTTTAATAAGTCAAGTTCTCACTATTATAGACTTATGCCACAGGGGAAAAATTCTCAGTTCACATAGTTTAAACCAGAGCAGGATTGAAGTGGTTTATGGATTTATCAATGACACATAATTAACTGGCAATCAGTGGCCTGTGCATTCAGGATTAATATCAGCCATACAACAGCTAAACCATAGCAGCAGAAGCTTAGAGAATGTTAATTTATAACTACAAGTTTCTGAACACCTCTATCTATTTAATCCAAGAAAGGGCTGTTACAGATCCATTGAACTCTCCACAGGCTATGTGGCCTGCACACAGAAGCACATGGATGCACAAGCCCTTGCCTTCCCACTGCAAACCAACATACGTATTCATCCCTCACTCGCCCTTCCTGGGGAAGACTGGGATACTACAGCCCTACCTGCTGCCATGCCATCTCCAGAGTCAGTAAGGCTCTCAGGGGACCATCTCTCCCTTCTCTGCAAGTGGCCCACAAGCTTCCTCATGGTGTGGGGCTGCTCCTGGCACCCAATGGAAAGGCTGAACCTTTTTAACCTTCTTCTAGTGAGGAGAAAGTAGTCACTAGGTGAATGCTTCTCTGCTCTGTCTGCCCTTACTATAAATCTTTTACACTTTTTTCAAACTTACACACAGCTATAGTCATTATCTAATCAAGGTCTGTCTTTAAAAATAGGGAAGGATATGGAATTTCCTCTACTTAAATTTGCATCTTTAATTTACTCACTCCCCATTTATGATGTTCTTTATCAACGCTTTCTTTACTTTCATTTACAAATGATTTTTTTTAGCAGAAATTCTCTCTATCCACCAAAAATAAAGTGGAAAGAATTAAAAAATTTTAGATATTTAACAAGAATAATTCTATTTGAATAAGGTGTTTTGACTGATTCCCAAAATCATGTTGAGAATATTGTTTCATAGGAAAAAAACCCAAACCAAACCAAAAATGTCATCATTTCTTTTTGCAATGACAAATGTCAAATTGAAGAATTTTCAGTGAAATCAGTGTTTCTTTCTCTCCTTTCTTGGACTGAAGTTTCAAAAAGGCAGTAAAAGTGGATTTCATTTCCATACAGGCAGCTACATTTACATGTCTAGATGTACACATACAGATATGCTAATATTCAAGGCTCCTGGTACTGTCAGTGGAGACCCAGATACATCAGTTCAGTGGAGCAATTTTCAGTAGACCACAATTCAGTTCATTCTAAAGAAGATATTTAAAGATCAATTCATATGCCCCACAGAGTTTTCTAGTGCCCTTTGAAATGTTTTATGGCATCTGAGAAATTCACACAAATTTCTATATAAGACCTTTGGATAACCTGTGCTTACATATGTTGGTAGATGGGGAACTGGTGTGGAATATAGTAAGTGAGTTTCTCTTTTAACGAACTCAATATTTAGGTTAAACCTTCCTACATATAGGCACGTATACCTAGTTGTCTCAATCTGGAGCTAATGCCCACTTTCAGTTGCAGTTTTTTTTGAAAATACTTGATTCAAATTTTCATAGGAATGTGTGAAATAATAAAATAGGAAAAAAATATCTTTTCTGAAAGAGAAGTGAAATCAAAAAAAGAGTGACATCAGGTCAGATTCAGAAAAAAAATGTTTCAGCTTAAGAGTTTAAATTAATAAAAAAATATGTAAAAATTGCTAATTTGGTTTGATTTATTTCACTCTGAAATATATTTTTAGTTTTGTCAAAGTTCAGCAGAATTCAAAGGCATTTCATGTTCAAAGAAACATTTCAGGTAGACTTGGAAAATATTCTTTTGGTGTTTTTTTCTTCACTCACTTCACTGAAAAAGATGCTTCATTCTTTTTGCAGTTCAGTGGCTCAGCAACGTATTCATTGATTTCTGTGGGCACAAATTCAGATCTCTTACAGACAATGAAGACCTTGCTGTTCACTCATTCTCAGAGAACAGAGTCCATGATTTTGCTCCCTGTGTTCCCCTGTTATCTGGAGTATGTTTGTCATTTTAGGACGATCTAGAAAGTTCTAACTCTGGTTACTCACTGGTTATCAGAAGGAGAAAGTCAGAAGAGGAAACTGAAAGTTTAAGGAAGCTTTAAACAAAGCTGGCTTTACTATCTGGAAGTAAATTATAATAATAGTTCCATAGAACATACAGCAAGATACCTCTTTCCTAGTTTCTTGCGCAGCTCTGCCACTAAAAGTACGTCTTTACTTTTGGATGCTTTTTTTCTGTTAAAGAAGATGAGGGGAAAAATAATGAAACAAACAAGCTTTTAAGACATTCTGGATATGTTACTTACTTTTTTGATTTTCTTGTTTATAGGAGAGACAATCCACTGTTTTTCATCTGTGCTATTCAACTGGCTGAGTAGCTTGTGCCAGAAGTTCTCAGTCCTAAGTTGGAGACTGGTTTGGAAAGACAGAGAAATATACAGCTTTTGAGTTTAGGATTCAGTGTTCAGAAGCAAATGCTATCAGCATTTGGTCAAAATTAATTCAGAGAACATCAGTGAAGGATCACCAGCACAGAGGTTTTATGTCACCAGTCTTTCATGAGACTCACAGAAACAAAGGTGTCTAGGCATGTTTCCTCTTTGCATGTTATATATCGAAGGGTATCAGGAGATCCCATCCAGCTCTATTACTGCTTTACGTTGTGGATATTACAAAACGCTGAGGTTTAGGGACAATTATTTCTTGGAATCTGTCTATGAGACACCATATGGACAGTTTATCAAGAGAAACAATTGAGGTATTTATCATTCATGTCAGGATTTTGAAACCTCTTGTATTGCAATTTAGTGCCCTACTGAAGGACAACAATTCTCAGAAAGTCCTTCTTTCTCACAGTTAATTGAGTTTATGAAAGTATTTCTCTCTGCAAATGTCTTAGCTCTAATGTACTCCCTACTTTGTTCTGCACAGAATCACAGAATGGATAAGGTTGGAAAGGAGTACAGTGGCTCATCCTGTACAACCTCCCTGCTCAAGCAGGAGTCATCCTAGTCATCTGGACACAGAATTGTGTCCAGACAGTTCTTGAATAACTCCAGTGAGGAAGAATCCACAGCATCTCTGGGCAACCTCCTCCAGTACACAGTAACTCACACAGTAAAAACGCTCTTCCTCATATTCAGGTGGAAATTCCCGTGCATTGGTTGCTACCTATTGCCTCTTGTCTTGTATAGCATCACTAAAGAGAGCCTCTCTCCATCTTCTTGATACTCTCTCTTCAGATACATTGATGAAGTTCCCCCTGGGTTGTCTTTTAGTGAGGATGAACAGGCCCAGCCCTCAGCCTGTTCTCACAAGAAAGGTGTTCCTCCATGCGCTGAAGCCATTGGCTGACTCTGGAATAACACAAAGCAGAATATAACCTTCTCAGGAAGAATATACATAGGTAGGCAACAAGATAAAAGATGAAGGAAGGATAAAGTGACCCCTTAATGAAGAAAGTTGGAGGTTAAACACAGCTATTAATCCTTTTACCAGTTGTCAGATACAATCAGAGGGTATGACTAATAGTCAGAAGTAATGGATAACATCTTCTGGTTGTTAGCCCAGAGATACAGCTTTTGCCTCAGAAATTTCAGCAATATGCTAATAAGTAATGACAGGGTTCAAGCACGCTTTTCTTTGTTAGAGCTGCCTGGTGAATTCAAACTGTATTGGTCAGGTAGAAAAGTAGTGATTTAGCGATTTTTTTTTTTTTTTAATGTAAATCTGGGTGGTAGCATTTGGGCTTGTGAATAGGGTTCCCTGAATACTGGTACAGAAGGAACCTACTTTGGCTTGGTGAAGATTAATAGAGCAATGGACTTGAGAATCTTTGTAGTAAGGGGTTCAGCTTGGTCCAGCATTTAAACTATTACTTTTCAATTTTTCGTTTTTATTGTTATGAAGATACTTGGATAAGTGCTTTATATACACAGTGTTTATATAGGCAGACCTTGCCCTTCACAGGTGGAGACTTTCTACAAGTCTTTTACTTTCTTGCCTGACTTCTAAACACTGTACACTCTATAAATTACTCAGAAATAATTCTGATAAAAAGTGAAAGCATATTATGTTACAATATGTCTGCATTAATAATGCTTTTGCACATGAGGAAGTTACTGCTGAATTTGAATGAGATAATTATGGGTCAGCATATCAACAGACAGGGAGATGTTTCAAATCTTCAGACACTAATTGCCTGTTTTGCTTTGTTCTTAGTGGGTATCTTTTATTTTTGCCTTTGAAAACATGTATGCTTGAAGAAAGATTTCTCAGATGTGTAAAATAATACATGTATCATTTGAGGTAGCCTAGATAAACAGAGACGTCTTCAAAAAGCTGGAAGACATGATGCAGGGGCTATAAAATATTTTAATAAAATATTTAATTAATTTTAATATTTAATAATTTTAATAAAATACTTATTTCTGGTTCTGGAACATCTCAAAATTTAAAATTATCTGGTGAAATCCACCTTTTGTACTGGGACTTGAATTTTTAGTACAGTCAATGACGAGAGAGAAAGCTGTTTGAAGGTCTTCAGACTGAAGCCTTTTCTATTTGAATGAATAGGTCCTGGAAGACTCACGAGTCACATAGATGTTTCTGGATAATTTGGCAGGTGAACAATATAGAGGCACTGAATCCTTTTCATTAAAAAAAGGTTTAATTAGACATTCATGGTGTGGATGCACTTCCTAGGGAGAGTGTTCTGAAATCTGTAATTATTTTAGTAGTAAAATAAATAATACAATAATACCAGGAGTTTATACTTCATTGATGCTTCATATAACAAGAGATTTATGGGTAAAATCATGCAAGTATGAGAATGCAACACCGAGTTAAATTCCTAAACTTCTCATTGATGATTTGTGAAGACAGGCTTTAACAGGCAATAAAACATTACATTAACAGCAAACATTTAAGGACATGACTGACTTCATTAGAGAGTAGCATATGTCAGAAGTGGTAATGATCCAATAGCAACAGGACTGGGGTGCATTTGGAATTATAGAACAGATCTCAAGAAAAGAAATCAATAAAAGAAGGAAAAAAGTCGTTGCAGGTAAGTAAGAAAACTTAAATTCTATTAAGTAAAACACATCAAGGATTGAAATGAAGTCTGTGCAGCTCAGAACATCAACTCATCTGGAAATGGCTACCAGTTTCAAAATTTTCATGGTTCAAAGCCATTAAACTGCTAACAGAGCCTCTCTTGGTCTATCTGTCACATTTCAGACAAACAATACTAACCATTGGTTGATTTCAGCAGGAAAAACTCTGTCTAATATCCTTGCCTTACTACACTGGAAATTAATTACATTATTATCACACTCTTATGCAAATTTTTCCTGCAAATATTTTTATGCCAAAGCTTATAGACTACTTTTAACTCGGATATTATCAATTTTTATCTTTGCACCTCATAACCACTGCTTTCTGTAACTGTAATCCATGTTTTGTATTTAAATGTGAATCAGAGTCAGCTTTTCAGAGAGCCTGTTAATTAGTGAGTATTGACAATACTTTGCTGATAGAATAACAACAGAATAAAACATGGAGCTTCTTCTTTTTGACCTCTCTGTAATCAATTCACAAAATTGTTTTTCTTTGAACTCCAGGAACTGTTCTATCTGTATTAATTTCTGTGAAGGGTTTGAGGTTTTTTTTTACTCCATTTCTTTCAAATAACCTGATTTTCCTCTGTATATTTCCTAAGTTGATTCAGCTGCCATTATAATTATCTCAGACTAGACTTTAATTACAGTTTATGAACTGAAAACCATTGTCTGTGAGTGAGCTAAGAGATTTCACAGTGATATTGAAGAGCTCTTCATTCTATGCAAGAACATACATTAGAATGCAATAACATCAAATAATGGAAATCAAACAGAATAACATAAACAGGGACACAGAAGTGACATTCTTTAAAATTAAACTAAATTTATCTCTGTGTCAGTATCCTGGACTACTCTGACCAGTAGTTGAATCTGATTGCATGGATTCAATGAAAAAAAATAATGGAAAACATTGTGAGCTTCTTTTTGGGGGAGTTATTTGATTGGGAAAGGAAAAAAGAAAGAGAAAGGTTTTTTTTATACTGGAAAATACCAAGTGTTGTCTGAAAAGACTACGTTTAAATAGAATGATACTCTAGGTTTTGTGTAAATAAAATAAATTGGGAGAAGCCATATTATCCATCAGTTGAAATGTATTTACAGTATACTAATGTGGAATGTTTCAAAAAAATCATATGATATCAGAAATTCAGAGTAAAGAAGGACCAAAATGATCAGGATCATGAAACTGATTTAGCAAAAATATATGATTTGCCTTAAGTACCAAGGAAGGACATCTGTTATATTAGACCTTTCTGTGTCTGTTTCTTATTACATAATCTATATATTTCTTGAACTAATTTTCAGTTTCAAATGTCTAAATATTATGGACCATTATACATCCAGCTTGTCTCATGAAAAGATGATTTCTACTCTCAGCAACAATTTTGTATACAGCTGACATGTAGGGTACCTTATATAAATTTAGCTCATCATGACATATAAGCTGAAAATTAGAGAAAAATTCTCAGCGGTTACTCTTAGCTATTTCAGGTAGGCTTTTTGGTAATATTTACATAAATTCAACCATCCTTCCTACTGTTTATTACACCTTTGTTTGAGTACCACTCATATCACAGAGACGTTTCCAGGAAGACAGAAACAGTGGGGAGTTTGTGAAGTAAAAATTGGGTGTTTTTTCTGCCTGTTTGCCCTGAATTTATATGCCAGAACAATCGATGAATGAAAGCTGTTGGTTGTCATCAGGACCATCTGTCAGTCCATGAAAAGAGAATTTTTGGAATCAGACCACCTTTGTTTTGCTTAGGAAGAAGAGAAAATATCTGTTCATAGTTCAAAATCTAGAGAAAGACAATCCAGTTTTGGCAAGTCCAGGAACTGACAAGTCTCCAAAGAGAAAGTTGTAATCTTAGGTCAAGGTTAGGCTATATATATATATATAT
>NW_020956694.1:81775-99685 GCF_003031625.1 Empidonax traillii | reverse complement strand
ATTAATTAACTGGAACTACTCACCAAGGGGTTACAAGGGCTGCTGCATCTCAAAGATCTTCAGATCCATTGGCAAATATCTTCCTAAAGACACCCTGGCCAACCACAAATCACTTGGCTTGGCAGAGCCTTGACAGATGAATTTCGATTGTAGAAGTTTTGACCAGAAAAGGCTGTTGATGATTTCTCTGAATCACAACCTGGGGAGAAGCTGCTCAGAAAGGGTGATAAAATTATTCCTGCAGAGAGCAAAACCATAATTAATTCATGTCTGATTAATGAGACCAACTTAACACTCACCAGCATCAGCAGTGTCTGTAAATGCAGGAATGAAAGTGCTAAATAAAGGGCAATATAAAATGTGAGCTTTAAAGAGAAATTATTAATTACAGAAGGTTAAAAACAGTGAGAGTAGATTTAAAGGGAGCAAGAATATCATATAATAGACTCAAGGAGAAGCAAAATCTTACTAAACTGTGGTAAATGGTAGATGGAATGAAAGAATTCAGAAAACAGATGTATCACGAAGACAATAGAAAAACAAATGAGCTAAGCAATTGGAAAATGAAACTGAAAGTGGAGTTTAATTGGATATTCAAACCAGTATCACTGACAGGCCAGAAGGTGACACAGGAAATGGATACTGCTCAGGGAGGGATGATAAAGTCGTTCCAGCATTCCAGCTGCTGTCAGAAATGAGGGAGCACAGCCAGAGAGAGAGAGGGGAAAAAGAAATCTGCAAACAGTGCAGGGCAGAAATGGCATAACCCAGTTAAAATGAGGGAAGTGAGATGCCAGCTTGCACTGCCAGCACTTCATGCTCCAACACCAACCCCCAGCCCCTCCACATCTGTGCACAGCAAAGCAGCCCAGCACCAACATTCCATCAGTCCTGCACATCTGCCCTTCACTTCTGCTGCTCTTTCACTCACTGGGCAGGTTCTTTGCTGAGAGAAATCCAGAGACTGAAGCAACATATTATAAACAAATGAAAAGTCATCACAATCAGTTTTAATGAAGTGCACAGAATAGCAATTGATCATGTCAATAAAAATAAACAAATTAATTTTACATCAAGTGTGCTTTATTTCCTCCACAGGTATTCTGTTAAATAAAGCACCATATATATACTGCCAGGCCACAGCTAAAGAGGATTCTTTACAGAATCAAATTTCTTGTGGTTGTTTAGTATACAAGTAAACTTAATTTTGATAATAAGAACCACAGCGATCTGAGGCAATCTGCCTCGATTTATAAGGTACAAAACTGGCACAGAGGACACCATATTATACACAGTAAAAATGCCATAAGTTTAAATTACATCATACAGGGCCACGAGGCCCTGTCTCCCAGACAGCCATATTAAATGAAAGCCACTACAGTGAACTCTTAATTACATAAAACATAGCCATTATCTGATTGCCCTTTAAGAAAGTGTACGGTAGGATGCAAAATAAAATAAAATTAAAAACAAAACAAAACAAAAACCAAAAAACAACAACAAAAAAAAAAAAGGATCTGGAGTTCTGCCTGACCGAGAATGAAGCATATAAATCTATCTTGCCATTCAAGCAGAGAGCACTGGACAAACTGAAGCACGAAACAGAAATAAGCAAAAACTTATACAAACAGCATTTTTTGGGGGGGAGGAGGGGGAAGAAGGATTTTTAAAAAAAAAAAAAAAAAAAAAAAAAGACTTAAAAGCAGACATGCTCCATCTAATGTCAAGAAGCAGCTTGGTTTCCTTTGCCGGATATCCGTGTGACCACGTGAATCGTCGACTCAATGGTCCTGCACAGGATGTCTAAAATGTCCTGCTGCTGCTGCACGTGACTCAACAGTCCTCTGGAATGGGCACAGCCCAGCCCTAAACTCGCCTCGGGCTCCTGGGCCGGTAAGGCTTGGCCGTCGCAGCCCCTCAGGTCTGCGAGGTCGGATAAAACCGCCGAGATGGACGTGGAAGGGAACTCCGAGTCCTCCTCGGCCCCCACGGAATCCTTGGGAACCTGCAGGTCTTTGAATTCCTTGCACTCCTCGAATTTGCCGTTGCCGGGCTGCTCCTCCGCGTGCGGCGCCCGCGTGGCCAACATTACGTCTTCTGAAAAAGAAGAAGGGCCTTCCATTCTGTACTCCTTGACAGAACTGCTCTCCAGGGGGGACGGAGGGTCCTGCTCCGTGCCCGGGTCGATGATGGACGAGTCCCGTGTCTCGTTGTCCGAAGTGCTGGTGGGGGTCAGAGCCTCTCTGGGCTCGGCTTTGATGTCGCTGAGACAACTGTCCACCGTGTGCTCCTCGTCGCTGCTGACCCGCCGCCGCTTCACGGGAGTCGCTCCTTCATCGTCTGCAAGGAACGCGACAGCTCGCTCAGGGAAAAAGTGCTTTTCCTGCCACCCCCCCCTCTGCTTTCACATTCCCATCCTTTCCCACATTCAATACATTTCCCGACAGAAAATCCGTGCGATTCATGAATTTTGGCTCCATAATAAAGTATTTCGTGTGCAGTGTCGGGGATGGCCCAACATCCATTTTATAACTATCAGAGCCACACCGTTAGAAAAAGGCAAACCTTTAGTTTTTCTTTCTTTGGCTTCTTGCTCTTGTAGTGAGTTCCTCTGTTGCTGACAAGCTCTACATTTGTTGAGAAGCTCTTGTAAAGTTGGGATCAGGGCTGAGTTGAGCTGTTTGGGAGTGTGCACTGAGAGCAGCAAGGCAAGTGCTCGGAGGTCCTGGAAAAACAGAGCAGTGACAAACTCAACAAGCCTCATTTCAAACTGGATTAATCCTGTGCAGTAAGGCCCAAAGGATTAAATTCCTGATATATTTACACTCCTGAAACGTCCCACTGGCTGCTGTTTGCTGATCTTAACGCAGATCTGCCCCAAGACAAAACCTGGCTGGGTTGGGACATTTCTCCCATTAAATCTGTGGCACTTGGCATCACTTTAACTCCCCACAATGTGACATTCCCAGGTTGCCACGCCCTCATCAGGAGCCCAGCTGAGGCACAGGGTGGAGCAAACAGTGCCCACCCTTAACCAGGACCTGGCACAGGGCACTGAAGGGTTTCTGTAGGATGTAAATTGGCATTTTACCAACTTAGGAAAGACTCACCCCGTTTAGAGTAGAGCTTGCTTTGGAAATTTCAACCCTCTGGTTGCTGAAGTCGGATTCTAGGCTTTGATACTGATTTATTAGATTTGTAATTAGAGTATTGATTAAGTTGGCACAGTTTGCTTCAGAAAACACCTGCCCTTGCACCTGTGAAAAGAAAGTGGTTTTAAGCCACAAAAAAAAAAAAGGGAATTGTGAAAAATATATCCCAAAATGAAACAGCATCAATGACTGCACTGCTTGGAACGATCACCTACCTTGAGAAGAAAATGGGTCAGAAAGGTGTACACGATGTTGTTGTTGAGAAAGGTCCTTTCGTCCATCAGGATACATTTTATGTATTCTGCAAAAACTGGATCCTCACAGAGCAGCTTCACACAGTTCTTGGACATGGCAGACTGGCAGGGAGAGAGAACATGGAAAATCACCACTGGAAGTGCAGGCCAGGCCCACTGAAACACAGCTCGGGTCTAGCAGGTGTCAGCAAATGCTGTCCTGGCAGGCCAGTTCATCCCATCAGCACATAAGGGAAGGGTTGGAGCCTCCCAAAGACATCTCCCCGTTTTTCTTTCATCATCCCAGTGTTTGTGCCACATGAAAAGCTGGGATTTCGCAGGGCACATCCACCACCCCACCAGTGCTGCTGTGGGGAGCTGTTAAATGTTTGCAGGATGGACCGGGGGAAAATATCCCAGATTTTTACACTTACCAGGCTCTATCAGATGGCAGCAACATAATCCCAGGGGTTTAACTGAACAACACCCACCAGTTACAATTGCTGGGCTCCCCCCTGTTCCACACCCACTGTGGTTTGCCTGTATTTCCATTCTCTTGGTTCTCACCCTGCCCCTTACCTGAGTCTGGCACAGCTCGGTCCAGAGCTTGGGGAAGAGCGCGAGGTGCAGTGGCAAACCTTCGTAAGCAACCAGGACACCTGCAATGGCAGCAGGAAACGCGTCAGTGGGGCGGAATTTTGTGGGAGAACGTGGGAAATTCCTGATCAAAGCAGTGCCAAGGTGCTGTATCGTTTCCTAGGATCGCATTCCAAGTATTTCTTATGATCAGAAAACCCCCCAGCTGTGAGGTTTGTAAGGTCCATTTAAGTGAACACACAAATGGGTGATTCAGGGGGTAAAAGAACATCCTGTGATCACTCCTTGGACAAGGTTATTGGTGTGACACTGAGGTCACTGTGCCACTCATCCTCAGGCCCAGGGGGGAAGACAACACTTTAAATATTGTCATTTAATTGCCACTGAGGTGCTGAGGATTCAGCACCTGATCCAAAGCCATTGAAACTGCAATAGCAGTTCTGTTTTAAACTCTAAATGCACACAAATCCTGAATTCTCCCTGGCTGCCTCAGCTCCTTTCTGGACAGGCCCAAAGTGTGCCAGTCACGCGGATAAGGCTGCACTATACCTCGTACCAGTTTTGTGGATCAACAAATGCGAGTTTTCACGAGCTCTGCTTTTTTTTAAAAACCCTGAATATAAAACTCAGTGGAGAAGCACTCAAAGTTACCACAAGGAAAAAAAAAACCACCCCTTGGGCTGTTTCCCCCTGATACTCACTCATTTTAACTAAAGTTTCAGTAAACTTTTCACAGTTGATTGCAACCCGACACAGGAGGTGGATGAACTGGTGATAGGAGAAGAAATAGTCCAGCAGCATCCGGTCGTAAACATCATCTTTGCCCTGAAGATTTAAGGGAGCTTCATTTAAACTACAGAACAGCAGGACAGCTCCCAGAGTTCCTGAACATCTCCCTTCGTGTCACTGCGCTCCCTGCCCTAAAATGCTTCGGTGTGTGCTACAGAACAGTGGGAATTCTCCAGGTGCCTCCTCGCCCAGCCCTTGGTGTGACGGGAGGAGGGATGGCAAAAATTCCCCAGCAGTAAAATCTGTCAGTGGAGGACTCTGAATCAACACTGAGAAGGTGCAAAGCTCTGCAAATACCACGTCTTGGAACGGGACAAGGAAAGAATCGGTAGTTTTACATCACAAACAGGTAACTAAGTATAAATACATGACTGCTGTTTAAATTATCAGCTGGCAGCTACGATCTGCAGAATGCAGAATTTTCTTGAGACTGAGCTTCCCAAGGTTTTGAAGCAGAATTTTCAACGTCTCAATGACATGCGTACGCCAGCGTTTGAATTTATTTTGGACGTACACGCTTGAAATGGCATCAGCTTCTGTAGAGCAAGAGAGCCAAAGGAAACCTCACCAGCTCGAGCAAACAAAGCAACCGAATGAAAACCAAGCATGCAAAACCACAGGGAAACGGGACTGTGCATGTGGTTACAGAGGTTTACAAACCATCTGCTTCCTAACGGATAGGAACTCGATATCAAGTCTAAAATACGGTGTCACGTGGGATGACAACTTTCATGGTTCGGACATTTACACCGTGACGTGTCACCCCTGTTACCTCTGGCTACACACGATGGGAAAACCCACCACAGATCATTTCTGGCTCTCTATGGGGTTTGGGTTGTTTTTTTTTAAAGCACTCGGTTCACACGGTCGATTTGATGGTGCACAAAGAGACACAGCATCGTTCTGAAAGCTTGAGAAAAGAAGGGTTACTTACCCTACAGTAACCGAGCTTCTTCGAAATGTGTTGCCCACACAGATTCCCATCTACGTGCACATAGGCCCCATGTGCAGGAGATTGGATTCTTTCTGAAAAGCTGTGGCCACTGGGGCTGTGCCTGCACCCAGTGTGTCCTTGCGACCACTGTACCTGAGGGCACAAGGGGTATGGCGGCTTCAACCACCACTCCATTCCTTCACCCGTAAGATTCCCCTAGGACAGCACCTGGAATTAGCACAGCGGGAGGAGCACAGAATCTGTGTGGACAAAGCATCTTGAAGAACCACGGTTACCGGACAGCAAGTAACCAGTTCTCCCGCTTCAAATGATTGTCCAGACATATTCCTGGCAGGGTGGGATTCACCTGACCTGCCTTTAGCTATCTAAAATCCACTCGGGGTCAGCGGAGAGGGAGGCAGAGTCACCTCATCCACGCTCAGGGCAGGAAGGAGGGGGGTTATTTACCTCCTTCCCAGGGCAAACTATTTACGGCCGCAGGAGGAGCTGGAAGTTGAGCTTTTAGATAGGCAAAGCGCCGTGAGCTGAATCCCACCGTCGGTGCAGCTGTAACAACGGGACGTGGCAAACTGCCCCACCAAAACTGGCATCCCATCAGGAAGCCCACAGAAGGGAAAATGGGAAGTGGAAGACTTAAAGCCCCCTATGACGTTGCAGGCACTGGATTTTTACCCGTTACACCTCAGTCCCAGCTCAATGGACTGATGGAACCTGCAGGATCTCCTCGGCTGTCTGGCAATAAAGCTCAGCGTGGTGTGAAACCCCTCTGGACAATCCCTCAATCTCCTTTATAAATGTCACAGACAGATTGGAAAATGACCCAAATGTGTGCTATGGGGTTTATTTTTCCTAACACAAAGTCCTTATCCTGTCTGGAATATGGTCCCTGTCACCAAGGGCAGGGAAATGGTGCTCCTGGAGTGCACAACTAGAATGGAGTATATGAGGACAACACATCTTGAAGAAGAATTAATGCTTTGCTCACAAAGAAAAGGTAAATGCCATCGAGCTACTGGAATTCTTGCCATACTTCTATAAAAATGGGCAAAGACCAGAGAAAAACAAGCCCTTTTTTTTTTTAGGGCCACACGTGACATACCTTGCTGGCTTCCACCATGGTAGGCAGGAGGCACATGTTGAGCTCGGGCCGCGGAGGACGAATATTGCTTTTCCCCCCTATTAATTTCAAATTTTCACGACATGGAAAATAAGGTCCAAGAGACACTGTAGTGTGAGTTCGGATAAAATAGGGATAACATTAAAAAGGTCAATAATTTGACAGCAGCAAAGGAACACGACAGAGTAATAACAGTGCAAGAGAACTTCAAAATACAATCACTGAAATACCTACTTGGGATATTACTGTGGTGGTATGTACAATGATTGTGCTGTAGAAATGGAACCAGAGTATGTAGGAAATCATGAGGACTTAAAAGTACAAGCTCCTTGAGGACATCTACAAACAAAAAGTTGTTTTTGCTATTACATATTGTTATTTCTTAACAGCAAACAGTTCAACTTCAGGCTCATGCATTTGCAAACTCTCTTCCACATATCCCTTCTCACTCTGCTCCACCGTGAGGGACACCTGAGTGACACCCCTAAATCAGTCCCAGCTCCCTTCACCTCCACGTGCCACTGGGAGAAAAGCTGCTCAGGGGCAGATCAACCACCAGGGAGGGGGGTCAGCCTGGAGAAAGGAGAAGCTCAGCAAAGTTTACCCTCTTTGCTTCTTCTTGAACAGGTCTGACTCCTGGAAAAAGCCAACCAGCAGCAGAGTCAGGAGGACAACGAGGAAACACTCCAAATAGGGGGAGATGCATAGAAATCAGGCCAAATAAAAGGTAATTTGGACACAGTTTTAGGCCTTTATCAGCAATCCATTAAATAACATTTTTTAAAAAGCCCAAAGTAGGAAAAGCCTGGACCTTCCTGACATAGTTCTGCTAATGCAAGAGAGACACCTGTATTTAATATCTATGTCTACATTTTAAAGAGCAAACCCATGCCATTCTACCAGCTATTTTAAGCTTTACTTCCACTGCTCCACCTGACAGCAGCGGGTCAGAACAACCACCAGCAAAAGCTGTTTCTCAGATTAACTTGGTCACCCTTTCTGAGGGGAGGGTTGGCTCACGTTTGGATTTTAATGCAGATTTGGAACTTGGTTCTAAACTCACACCTGAACTGAGGAGTTATTCCTCAGGGGGCAAATCCAGCTGACTGTTTGTGCCTGGGCAAGTGGGAATATTCATTTAAACCTGACACAACCGGAATTCTTCAGGATCAGAAAACATCAGCGCTGACGTCCTGACAACATTTCCACGAACAATCCCGACCTCCGGAGTTTTCTGGCACTTACAAAAAGTGGCATTTACACCTCACAGCAGGTACCAGTGCAGGACAGGTCCTTCCTGCCTGCAGGTTCCTGGGCAGGACTTACCAATGCAGGCATTCCTAAGCTCGGGAGGGCTGTAGGAATTGAGCAGAGTCAGGAGCTTATGGGCAAATTCAATCCGCTCCTGCCACTGGATCAGAGCTTGTTTCACATCTGCAAGGGCAAACATCACATCTGCTCAGGGCACTGCTCAAAAGCACTTCAAATAAAGCACAGAATTTCGCAGCTGGAGAATCTCTTTTCCCTCTAATATGACTGTAAATCCACCTAGAAATCTGTTACATCAAATTTATGTAATCTAGTTTCACATTAACAATAACAATTTATTATCTATTAATAACCACATATCCTACTGTCCAGCAGGTTTTTAAACAGATAACGAGCAAGACAAACCCACCAGGGTTTGGGTGAGGAAAATGGAAGTCACAGACAACGGGCACAATC
The DNA here is from genome assembly GCF_003031625.1 of Empidonax traillii. NCBI lineage: Eukaryota > Metazoa > Chordata > Aves > Passeriformes > Tyrannidae > Empidonax > Empidonax traillii. The sequence continues at coordinate 91,117 of NW_020956694.1, read as the reverse complement.
CTTTCAAGGGTTATAAACAAACCTTTTCTTTGCAGATAGGGACGTGTTGACTTCAGAACCGACAGGAAAATGGACAGCAGCTCTACCAGGTCTCCAGTTACATGGCAAGCTGTGGCCTCATGGTACATCATGTGCAATGTGTTAAAGGACTGGGAAGAAAAAAAATGCCAGGATTAACGAGGCAAATTAACATATTTGTTAGTATTTCTCTTTTTAACCTGCAGATACATTTATGTCATGCTCAAAATGTGGATATATTGACAAAGCTCTTTGTGTTCAGGGTAAAAGCTTTGTGTTACTGGCTCAAAACAATGGCCAAGTTTTCACAGCTTTCTTTCCAACCCACTGAACAAATCTGAGTTTGAGACACAGGATTTTTGGTCCACCTGGAATTCTGGGCCAAAGGGATACAAGAGGTGCAGGGGGACAGACACGGGGGGGTGAATTTGGGGAAAAGAAAGGGGAGATTAAAGTAGATGCCACTCATTTTTCAGAATGCTGCTGAAGGACATCTGATTGGACATCAGATGAATTACTCCTCCTTTTTTAACTAAAACACCTCTTGGGCATCTGTGACTGATAGAAAAATTGGGCAGGAAAAGCAACTCATTTCTGAACTGCAGAAATTCCAGCACAAGAAGTGAGATATTTGATCTGCTGGGGGATTTGAGAGTGAAAGGAGCAGTAACCTCATTCCCTGGAAAGCAAAACCTTGCCAGGCCATTTTTTATATTTCAGGGCAGATAAAAGACACCCAAGTGGAAAACTTTTCTGGATGTGACAACTCCTAGGTGCGTTATTTGCCACCACCCAAAACACTTCCAGCCAACAAGTGAAGATACAAGATCAGGTGATGTCAAGCTGTAAAGCAGCATTAGTTTGACCTCATTTAAGCAATGTTAAATTCATTTGCTATTACAGACTCCTTATAAATTTAATTATTTGTTGCTGGTATGGGTCAGGGTTAACTAAGCTGTTATACAAGTTCTTTTAATACATCTGTATGCAGGTATCTTAAATCTACTTATTTTTCATTTATGGATAATGTTATAGCTCAGTTCCCAACTTTTCAGACCCAGTTTATTGAATTTAGGCATTTTCACAACAAAGAGGAACAGATATCCTGGACTAATTCTACAGTTCATTAATCAAGAGCCTTACAAGTATAACAAGCTCCTGAAAACTCAACTTTTCAAACAGCACTGCAGTGTGTTCATTGTCGTTTTCCCAGCTGATTTGGGAATTCCATCTATCTATCTATCTATCTATCTATCCATTTTCCCCAGAAAATACAAACCGGTGACGTAAAAGGAGTTCAGAGAATTTTTTATACAAACCGCATAAAAGCGGGACTGGAATCGACCTCAAAGCATCATCCAGTCCACCCACATGCCTTAAGGCAGACTAAATATCCCTGACAGATGTTTGCTCAAAGCCCCTCCTGACAACTTCCAGCTGTGCTGGCAGACCCCTCCTGCACAGCCTATTCCCAAATCCCGTTTTTCCAAGCCCCTCGTCCTGCCCCCAAAGTTTATCCTCTCCTGAACACACCACTCAACACGTGCCAAGAATGAACTGAATCTTATTTTTATCTTATTTTTATGCCTTGTCCAACGCATCCAGGTTTCCATCCTTGTTCCCAGAGGGATCTAACACGTCCTTCCCGTGGTGCATTGCCAGGATATTTAATAAACAAACGTTCTCATCCATCACCTCCATAATGGAGGTGCTGAACAGAGTCCAGGATATTGGAATGACACCAGAAAAGCAGAAATTCACTCCTCTCAGCATTATCTGCTGGTGGATTTCCCTCTGTCCTGATCTTTTTACAGGTAAAGAAATCTTCTTAAAGTCAACAGGGGAAGTACCGATGTGAGATGTTTGTTATAATGAAATAACAAAGGACTTACCTCGGTCATCAGAATCAATCCTCTGTTGAACACAACAAGAAGTCTGTCTTCATCAGATTCTAATAATATTCTGAAGGCACTAGGAAAAAAATCCAGCCATTGAGAACACTGAAAACTGCCTCCCATCTTTTCATAATTCAAAGAAATGCTCAAAAACGTTCAGCTCACGCTGTATATTTTGGTAAATTTTTCTTCTTAAATGATACATTTAAACAGGCTCAGTTAAGCATGTGTTTGTTTGGCCTTTTAAATGTTCAAAAACATTTTCATCAGACTATTTTATGCTTTCAGCAGAACACAAAGAAAGGATTGTGCTAATGGATGATTTCTCTGCACATAAAAATGATTCCAGAGTGTCTGGGACGACCTGGTCGTGGTTCTGTGCCAGGTGACTCCACGGATCCCTTCCAGGTAACAGTCTGTGCTTTTTACAGGTGTTTCAAAACATCAACAGTTGCATCTAAACCCCCAAACCCGACCCTACACACACAGGCAATTTACAGTTCCCTGAGAATGCCCAGCAACAGTTTCAGATGAACTATTAAGATTACAAATTAAAAACTCCTGGAAGACACGATACAGTAAAATTCTGCCCCACAGGCACAGCTTCTACCAAGCATTTCTGCCCCAAAATAACAACCATCAACAAGAGCAGCTGAAACTACAGCTTTTCCCATCTAATCAGAGTAGGCTGAGGGTGGAATTCCAGTGGAATGCCGGATGGGAACAGTGCTGTACCTTATCAGAGTCGTCCAACAAGACCGTCCGTCCAAGCAGCGCAGGTAACAGCTTATGGTGGTTTTCTTAAATTGCTTTATGTCCTCTATCTCCTCCTCTCTCATGTCTGGCCTCTGAGCTACAAACAGTTGCATGAGGTTAAACAGCTCTTCTACTGCCTAAAAAACACAAAAATACTGGGTTAGAGCCATCTCTCTCAGCATGTCATTGTTTAGGTCTGGTTTTTATCATTTACTGTCTGTGTGCTACTTCTATTAATTAACACATGGAACAAACACACGTGAGCACATTTAGATGGAAATCCATTTTTAAGCATTACAACAAAGTTATAACATTGTAAAACGCCGTGGTGCTTCCTAACAGCACAGCTCCTTGCCACATCACATCCATATACACATGTACAAAGGAATCTGAAATCCCCATCCCAGGGATCAAACACTGGGAAAGCTGCTGGTGCTCAAACTGCTGCAGATTGGAGAGCACTGAACACAGAGGAGGAATTTGGGTCCCCTGCAAGACAAACTGAGACTTCCAAGGGGAGATGCCAAGCAGGAAAGCAGCAGGACTCCTCCCAGGACTGTACCAGGGTAGAGAACTTGTCTGTGAGCTGAGCGAGGCAGATGTGCAGCACAGAAGATTCCACACATCCTCTTGTCTCTCCTTCACAGAAATCTTTGTATTCTTTCTGTCCCTGCACACCCCTGAAGGGCCCCAAAGCAACTTTCACTGGGCAATCGAGCAAAACCAAGTACTTTGTCTCTTAAAACCTTTGCAGGGCTGTTGTTTCCCCGTTATCAGCTTTAACATCTACTCTCTACTGGAAGTGCTGTAGTGCCAGTGGCACTGCCAGTGCTTTGCCAAAGCTGTGTGAGTGTTCCCAAGCTGAACTCCAGGCTGTCCTCCACTGGAATGCAACAGGCTAAATTCTGGCCCTGCTCCAGAAACTGGGAATTCCTCCAGCTTCCTGGGTTAGAACACACCCTGCTTTCCAGACCCCCACTAAAGGCTGGTCCTTGCTCCTTATGGCTAAGCCAGCATATGGAATATTGAACACTGGAAACACCCGTGTCTGCTTCCAGAAAAAACCCTCACATCTGCTCTCCAACCGCTCCACAGCAAGGATCATCCACAACAATCCCCCACCAACACACAGTAAGGAAATCCAAACGTAACCAATCCTTCCACCGCTGGATACGATCAACAATTATCCGTGTTTGTCATGACGGGAGACATCGGGGGAAGAGGGGGAAGGAACTTTCGGTGCCGGGTACTTACCCCTGGGTACTGGCTGGCGTGGGGGGTGAGGTTCTTGAAGGCCCACTGGATGTTCTGGTGTGATGCCAGCTGCCTGGTGAAGGCCGGGGACTGCTCGCAGCAGAGCCGCAGGATGCCGTAGTAGGCCGGGAGCATCCCGCGGTTGAAGAGCACCACGTCCTGGTCGTCGTGGTCGGCCAGGATGTAGTTGAAGGCGATGTTCTTGGTCACCACGGGGTTCTGGACGATGAGGCGCACGTTCTCGGGGCACTCCACGCACACGTTGTACCAGAAGGACAGCAGGGCCTGCTTGTTGTGGTTGGTGGCGATGGCCGGCTCGGAGAGCTTGGGCTGGAAGAGGTTCCACAAGTCCATGAAGTAAGTGGAGAACATGAGTTTCTCGGTTTTGGAGATCAGACAGTACGTCATGAAACTGAAGTAGGGCACCAGCTTGGTGGTGCCGTGGACGGCGGCGTCGACGTAGAGCTTGGCTCGCGAGAGGAGGCCGAGCAGCACGTTGTACACTTGGTGAAGGACCACCGTGGTGTCGGGGCTGAGGGGCAGGTCACGGGTGGGGATGTGCAAAGAGCGGGTCGATCGGAACATCTGACGGAAGGAATTGCTCGGAATAAGCGACACCAAGAGATAGGCTGCAGCTTCAAATAGAAACAGATTTGTTACACACCCGCTCAACGGCCATCTTAAATTACACTCTACATTCCATTTACGCGTCTCAAAGTGTTTTTACAGGCTCTGCTATTACCACAGTCACACTAGGGATGGAAAAATCCGAGTGGACAGGACTAGTGAAACATGCTAACAGTGGTGCTGAGATGTGCTTTCAGGCCTCTTTACCCCATATCCCTGTGTCCTGCCTGGTTCTCCCTGTGCTGACACTGCATCCCATCCCAGGAACGCAGATTTTTCCATGACTGAACTGTCTACTGCTCAATCAGAACATCATTATCTCTTCAGAGATGTTTGCAACTGGAGCCTGTTGCAAAGCTGTACCTCCAGTTCCCACATGTCCCTCAGCCCCAGAAAATGTGTTGAAATTCAGTGTGTCCTGCACTGTGGAATCTCCTTTGTGGAAAAAAAAAAAGGAGACACAGGAAAGGCTGAAAATGTGCTCTGGCAATCTGACACTGTTATTCTTGGCAGAACCAGAGAGCCAGGACACCCTAAAACTGGGGAGAAGGCACAGGTGGCTTCTCCTTGACCCACAAGTTCAAAGGACTCGACTGAATTACTGTGAGGGGTGGAAGAACAACACGTACTACTCCTACCTACAACTAGGGGATGGGCGCTACGGAAAACCTCCTGGATTAGCTCTTTTTCTGCTTTAGGTTTTCCTGGACCTTGCAAATTAACCACATGAAATAAAGAACCTACTAAAGTGGTCATTTAAGTCACCAAAGGAAAAAAACATCATTTTCATCAAAACTGGGTAGCGAGTCTTGATGAGGCCCCCCAGTTGCACTAAGCCAGACAAACCCAGGAGCATTTGTGATGCCAGGGCCACCCCATGCACAAAAGGAGAGTCATTTTCTCCACTCGAAAGCCACTTACAGGTTCTCACTCGGGGGTAGTTGTGGGCCAGGAGGAAACGTTCCACCCAGTTCTCCATGTTCTGCAGGACCCAGCTGTGGGCCAGTTTGTTGCGGGGGGTTTGCACAGCCAGCCAGTCCAGGCACTGAGAGGGGTTGTACTCGATGACCTGACAGCAGAGGGGAGAAATCAACAGCAATGCATTAACCTTGGCACTAAAAACCCCCTAAAATAGTTTTCAAAGATTTTTTTTTAAAAATCACTCAGTGCTAGCAAAGTACTTCCACCACTGCTCTGGCACACGAAGAAAACCCTTATTAAATTTCACTGATTTGTGCTTCAGAACCCTTTAGAGCTTTTGAAAGTTCAGTCTAAGTGCAGGAAATGATTCTCCATACTCATTCTCCATATTATATTAAGGAGTTGTTGAGATACGAAGCACTAAAACTGAACAATCTTGTCTTTATAAACAAATAAACGGGGTTTTTTAAAATATCCAACACAAAACCTTAACACTGAATCAGTATCTTTGCACATCAAAAAAACCATAAATGGTAGGCAAAGACGTTCAGTCAGCTCTGTGCAACTATGACAATTTTTTGGGGAAGGAATTTGCCAAGGAATAAATTTATTCAGCAATTTCCCAAGGCACTGAACAGCCTGTGGAGTGCTGTCTGTGTGGGATCAAAGCCCAAAGAACAAGGAGAAAATGCGGCTTCCTGGGCCCTTCTGGTTCTGTGCAGTTGAAAATCGGTTGACACGAGGCCAGTGAATGTAATTAATTCATCTGCTGGTTTTTATAAACTGATTTCTTTTTACCTTGAGCCCCAGGTGGCCCCAACAAGGAAAAAGGAACTCTTCCCTATGTAAGGAATCTGAGGCAGTAACTGCATTGCTGAGCTGCTCCAAGTGACTCTAATCCACCTGAAGAATCAGAGCAGCTGCCAGGACCAGAACTCTGCTTCTAACATTTTAATCTCCATTTAATAATAAACACCTGAAGAACAATCTCCCCCCACACCTTTATTTAGGAATGACAAATGGAGCTGTCGGGTTTCCTTGGCAATGGCTGGGGGTGATGTCATTGCTCACTGTCTGCAGAGGGACTGTGTTTTGTCACAGGAAGTTTAATTAAAAAAAACTCTTGGAAAGATTTCCCGAGGGAAATTGATAACCTGTTACTTCCTCACCCACAGAAAGCAGCTGGAGGTCATTCTGGACATCAAGAAAGTTGGGCAAGGCAGGTTTGTCTTTCACCAGAGGTCTCAACTCTGCACAGCAACAACCTTTTACAAACCCCAGCCCCACTTTTTGGAATGTTAAATGTTCCACAGCTTGGCCTCAGCAGTCTCCAGGCTGGAAAAGCTCAGGAATAAATTCAATTTGCTTGGGAACAGCAAATTGTACTGGGAACTCCAAAAGCAGGCACATGAAGTGAAAGCTTTACTTCCTCATCTATTGTTCACACCAAGGAATTTATCTCAGTGCCAACTTGTGGAAAAGTCTCTTTCTCACTTTAGAAAGCAAGAATATTAAAGGAATTTGTACATAATGGCCAAAAAAACCCACCCCACTGGCAACTGCTGGCTCTGGCTCAGGATAACTGAGAAAACAACCTGGGATTGGCCTGGAAAAATCACTCCAGACCCTTATTGTGAACACATTCCTTTCTCATTAAGCTAAAATTTCAATGCCTGTTGACTGTTGCCACTTATTTGGAAGATAAAAACTCATGGAGCAAGGATGACAATGGAATGTAAAACATTTCACATATGGCAGAGAACCAACAAGAGAAAAGCAATTTAAATTCTGGTTTCTTTTCCATGTTGTACCTCCCATATCCTCTGTAGAATGTAAGAAGCAAAGGGTGGCATTCCTGGAGGTCCCCCAGCAAATTCCATCAGCATGGTCAGCAATTTGAAGAAAGGATTGGCTGCCTGTGATGCATAAAAAGAAGAATATCCTTTTGGATCTATTTTATTTTACCCCCTGATTTTTTATTTTTTTTTTTAGAGTATTTAAAAAAACCCAACCCGATGTCTGTAAGATTTCCATGAACTGCAGACATGAACATTTATAAGACTTTAATCCCTCACTGTTTAATCTGTAAATCATCCATAAATATCCATATCCACACATGGAGACAGCAGAATTAAGCCACTGGTTACAGTCAGTGCAAGGCAACATGACACAAGATTTTTCTTTTTTTTTTTTAAGTTTTCCAAGACTCACCCAGCTTGGAACAACCCTTCAACAAAGGGGTTTTAATACTATAATTACATCTTTTGCATCTGGAATCCATTTGGAACTCTCAGTATTTCTGTTATGACCAGGGCAGGAATTCAGTCTGACTGAGAAATGTGTTTCCATGCACAGAACTGCAAAATATTGCCCCAAAACTTGAACAACCAGACAATAATTACTTATTTCTGCCTATTCCAAAACAAACATCTTAATATTAGCAATTTTTTTAAAAAAATTCCCATTGGTGGAGAATGTAGAAATACATTTTTTGGCTTGGAATAAAACTTTCATCCTGAGTGGCAGAGCAGATTTCTCCTTTCAAAAACTCACTGCACAGCGCAGTTTCAACTTCATTCAGTGGCACAAAAACTGCCCTGGATCACATCCCATGCAAGATTTTTGATCAGCAGAGGATAACTGAAGTGATTTAAACCAGCAGAATATGGATGCAGACTATTGACAGACAAGCAGTGTGTTTACACACCTCAGGAGTCAGCTTTGCTATGGATGTGAACAGCATGGACACAATCTGAAAGACAAAATGAACACAACTCAGACTTGTGCTTTATTCATTAAAATAGCAACAAAAATTACCTGATTACATTTATTAAAGGTCAGATTTTCAGTCCCTTGTACTCACATGCTCTGCCAGTCGATTGTTGTAGCGGCACAGACTGAAAATGAGGTTGCAGGTTTGTCTGATGTTGATCCCGTCACGGATATGTTGGAATAAAAAAGGAAAACCCTGCAACAAATAATCAGGTCTTACTGCACTGCCCACAATTACAGGTTTGTTTCAGGCTTCTCCAGTCGTTCTTGAATCACTTACCTTTCCCCCTGTCAATGCTGCCATGTCATTTTGGGACAAAGTCAAATGTCTAAAATAGAGAAAATGATCATTTTAATTCAGTAAGTAAAGAGACATCCAGGACTGAGTGTTTATATTCTTCAGGGTCACAACTTGCAACAGACAAGAAAGGTACTGATGTAAAAAAAAGAACAAAAAAATAAGCATTTTTTACTTAGAGCAGATAAAAAAAAGAAATCCAAATGTGGGCAACTGAATGTTTTTACATATTTGACCCAAGTCTTTTACTTGGTCAACAACGACAAAACCTTTATCTTTTAAATGCTTAAAAATATAATGGGCTCAAATACAAGCTCATCTATGCTGTTAAAAAAGCCCACAATAAACCCCTGAAACAGACCCATAAAATCTCTTAATTCCTCTCTGAACCAGCTTAGGTGAGAATTTATTTTGCTTTTCCAGCAGCTCTTGCCTTTCTGAGCGAGACTGTTCAACCAGCAGAGCAATCAGGGCAATCATCTTCTCCAGGGCAGCAGGCCTGTACTTCTCTTCTGCCAAAGAAAGTATATCCTCCTCTTCCTCCTCTTCCTCCCCTTCTTCCTCAGAGAGCACTTCAACCTGTGGCTGAAGGGGAAATAAAACAAGACAGCTTCAGGGTGGATATTTTGAGCCTTTATTTCAAAAGCCTTTGCATCGATCCCGCTCTTTTATTCCGAGAACTTTAAATAAACTTGCAGGAATCAAACCAGGTAAATACCAACTGATTTTCGTATTGAAACTATTCATTTTGCAGGAGCTAAATTGTATTTATAAAGCAAAAGGTAGGTTGGCTGAAGATGT